>NC_065509.1:44191730-44213648 GCF_006386435.1 Epinephelus moara | reverse complement strand
TGTATAATAACAGTAGAAGTATGACTAATGACTAATGATGGCAGCAGCAGGAGGAGGCATCTGGCAGGACCACGGCAGCAGCACAACCACACACGTCACGCTGTCCAGGCACCGCTGTGATATGAGTTAATCTGATAGTTAAGTCTCATTTTCAATGCACCTGACACTCTGCCCTCCGACAGTGTGGTACTCTGAATAACCAAATTTCAACAGTGCTTCAAATTAAAGATCCAGCTCCAAAAATACAGAATCAGTATGTGGCAGCAGATGTTTTAATCATGGCAACGCCGCCATAAAATCAATGTGCGCGAAACCCTGAGTCTGTACACCAGACTTTATATTTTATTATATATTTATTTATATTCGGTTTCTGCACCATTTTGTGTCTTCTCATTTTTACTTGTTTGATTTTATTTTGTTTTATATAAATATTTAATAATTATTGTTGTAGAGAGCCTGGGATCTCAATACGGTGACTGCTTTAGAGTAACTGCTCTTTGTGTGACAATAAATTACATGAAGATGATTTTTAATGGCTGCATCATTTCATCACAAACAAATATTTAACATGACTTAAATAACACTTTAGTCTCTCTTACAGACACATGTTGAGATCTCATTAGAATTTAAAATAAACTCAGGAGTGACTTTAACGACCCGGAGTCTGTCCCTGAACCACAGTTTGGGAACCACTGAGTCACAGTGTGAGTGTGTACTCACTTCTCCTGCTGATGAGGAACTTTACACATCTCACTTCTTAAAGAGGCCAAGAAAAAGTTTTATTACTTAAACAGTTATTACCACTTCCTGTCTTCTCTCTGACACGTGGTTTGTGTGTGCGCAATGTAACTAAGTCTGACAGCTTTAGTTACTTTTAAAGTTACAACCTCAAAGATCTGCAGCAGTAAAATGCAACATACACATTAATGACAGAGAAATATTGATCCAAAAATATCAACTTCAATCAAGAAAATGTGGACGCTGTGTGAAATGTAAATAAAAACAGTTGAGTCCAGAGACAAGATATTAAATGTTTAAACTGATAATCTTTATTGTTTGTTCTAAATTTACACTCATTCTGCAGTATGTCATAATAAAGTTGTGACAGGAGCATGTTTCCCACTGTGTGACATCGTCACCTTTCCCTGCACTCTGTCAGTACGAAGCCACGCTGTTGGACCACGTCACAATGTGTCTCATTGTCTCGCTGGAATAAGCAGAGATGTCCCTGAAAATGACGTCGTCTGCAGTGGCGGTTCTAGCATATATGGCGCCCTGGGTGAGTCTCACCCCCTCGCCAAAAACTACATTTTATAAGATTACATTGAACACATCATGAGAGCGTAATAATTTACCTTTGTCCAGTACTAATTTTTACTGAATAGAGCTTGAACACTTCACAATATAAATCAATGCAACCTCCGTGAGCTGTTGGTTGTGTCCACTGGCTGTTTAGAGGTAACGACAACTAGCTGCTAACTGCTAACAGCTAACTGAACGAGCTCTCCTCCTGCTGATCCTCTCAGTAGTGTCGTGGTAGTTGAGTCATTTTGGCATATTAACGATACAGCGTGTTTCAGGGTTCAAGTGACGTAAGATAACTCCGCCCATCTCCCCCAGAGAGCAGGTAAAATGTAACGAGCTGAGGAGGGGCCGGGGCCCGGGGCCCGGGGGTCATGTTGTTGTGGCCTCATGTCATGTGTCTAAATAACAGCAGAAGTTGTTGTGGCCTCATGTCATGTGTCTAAATAACAGCAGAAACAGTTTTAGTGAAAAATAGTAAAAGATAAACACTTAGTTTTTCTTTCTTCCCCCATCTGGAGCGCCCCCTGTGGATGATGGTGTCCTTAGCCTTCGCCTATACTGCCTTTACAGGAGCCTTCACAGATGTGAAGTTACCCATGATGCACCTCTCCATCCCATCACAGATGCTGGCTGTGAACTTTGAGGTGGTGACAGTCTGGATGGTCCCGGAGGACACGACGTCCATGATGGACCGGTCAGACCACTTTGTGTCGGTCCATCTCAGATGAGCTCGGGCTCAGAGAAGTGGGCGGAGCCTGGTAGAGTCTGAACTGTCATTGGTCGATGCAGTGATGTGTTTACTGACAGTGGTTTTCCAAAGTGTTCCTGAGCCCATGCAGTCAAATCCTTAATACAATCAATGCAGTGCAGTCGGAGGGGTCAAAGGTCACAAGCATTCAGTCTTGGTTCTTAGCTGTGTCCCTTACGTTCAGAGATTTAGATCTTTTGATGATATTATGGGATGTAGATGTGAAATCCATTAAGTCTTTGCAATTGTGAGTTAAGAAACATTGTTCTTAAACTGTTGGACTGTATGAACATGCAGATTTACACTGAGTGACCAGCGTTGCTTTTAATTAACTGAGCCTTTTGAGTGTGATCATCTGTTACCTATTGACTTGTTTACCTGTGGAATGTTCCAGGTGTTTCCTGAGCATTCCACATCTTTCCCAATCTGTTGTTGCTTCTGTCCCAACTTTTTTTTAATGTTTACCAATAAATAAATAAAATAATGACGTCAATCAGTCTGAATATTAAATATCTTGTCTCTGTACTGTATTTAACTGAATATAGGTCAGAAATAATTTACACATCAATACATTCTGCTTTATTTCCGTTTTACACATCGTCCCAACTTATTTTTTTTAATCAGCTGACAGGGAACCTTATTGCATTATATATATTTCTACCTGTAGCAGATTACTTTCACAGGGTGGTATTAGTACTCCTACTGCAGTAACAGATCTGAATGTTTCTTCCACCATGATGCTCTTATTGTGAATCAACAGGAATAAAGTGAAGAGGACAGTTAACGGTTTGTTGTAGCAGCTTTGGCTGACATTACATTCACCGTTAAATCACCAGAGGATAAAACAAATACATATTTAAATAATATTAACAAAGTGCCTCTTACCTTCTCTCCTCTTTGAAGTAGAGTACAGGTTTTCTCCTCGACGAGTACATCATGTTTATGACTTCACTTTAATTCACAAACAGACGACAGAAACTTAAACTTTGTCAGAGACAGGAATCAGTCCGTGTTGTTTCTGTCCTCCATGCTAACTGAGCTAACTGTGCTAACTGCTCACACAGCCTCCCGCCACTTCACCGGCACCGACTGTGAACATTTATACGGTTAATAATCCGTGTTTTCTACCCGCTCTGTCCCGACTCCATATCGGCCTGTCTGTCTCTCTGCCTGTCTGTGTGTCTGTCTGTCTGTTAGCTCAGGTTGTTACTGTACACGTAGCATGTAGCGGTTCACTCACTCCGCCGCTCCGGGTTCAAACCGTTCACACCGGGTTTATTTTGTCCGTTTAATCCGCCGCTGAGTGTCCGGTAACGTTTGGATTCAGCGGGAAACTTTAAACTGACACGACAACAACCGAGCGGAGAAATATTTAACGGTAACTCACGGTGGAAAATATCAAACAGAAAGCCGATTGTAATGATGTCCGACCGGTAATAGGGTCCGACCGAGCGGCAGCAGCGGCTCAAAGGTTCCTACCAGAAAAAAAAAATTGATTTTTTTTCCCCCAAAAAAACTTTATTGAACACATTCAAACATGGAGCCTGAGGTTTTTTTTTTAATGATTTTTTTTACACAGTCACACCGCAGAAGTACGAGTAGTCCCTCTGCAGAATAATATTCATCACTGCATTATAATTACTGATATATTAATGTGTTCATCCCTTTAATGTTGCAGCTGGTGAAGGTGGAGCTCATTTTAATTAGTTTATATACTGCTGCCTAGCTTCATCCAAACTAATACATCATCATTTATTAGTTAATTATGTACATATATTTTTTACACAATATTTTTATTTAAATGTTCATTTTTTAAAATTATTTTTTACCTTTATTTAACCAGGAAGGGTCCCATTGAGTTACAGTAGCTCTTCTTCCAGGAAGTCATGGCCAAGACTGGCGTCAAAAGTTACAAGTACACAAAAGACAAGACAATGGACACATACTAAAACCACGGGAACACAAGTGTCACATACGAAACATGCTGGAACACAAAGTCAGTGAGAACACATTACACTCAGTCAGACACATAACAAGGCAAAACAGACAGACTATTGAAAGGCACCAAGTTAGAAGCAGTGACACTGGTCAGTAATGGTTGATTTTAAAAGTTGTTGTTTTTTTGTTGAAAGGTGGAAGTGACTCCAGATTTAAGGTGTTTTGGAGTTCATGCTGTATAATACAGCTTTTTACATTCATATAATACATAACCCAGAATAATTCCGTCTGAACACACCTTTTCAGTTATCTTCAGTTTGATGGAGACACATATGGTGACCTGCACCGATGACGACATTATGATGATGATTTTATACTTAATATTTATAATTACAATTTTTGTCTTGTCATTTTATTCACTTTTATTGTATATTACAGAATTGTTTGATTTTATGATCTATGGATACACTGCTGCTTGTTTAACTGTTTCTTGTGAGGTGTCCTGGAGTGCTCTGAAAGACTGAACACAGAAATTATTAATTCACTTGATCATCAGCTGAATCTGAATCCTTCACATCATTTATAAAAGATTGACTCCAGAAAGACTCCAGATATTCTCAAATGTCTGTCGACGATCCTTTAAGTTATTCCTTCTAATAGAAGGTTTGATAACATCTGTCTCATCCACTGGTTGGTGCTCAGTCTGTGAACTTTTCTCCATCAAAGTGAAACACATTTATAAATGCTTGTTAATTTTTATCATAGTTATGTTTCTCTGGATATAAACCAAAAAGCTCAGAGGGTCCACTGAGATTCTTTCTGAAATAATCTTCTCCATTATAACTCCTACCTCTTCCTAGCACATTTGAATCTTTAATCATATTTTGTTTCAATAATCTGAGTTTCTAAAGTACCTGAAGCTGTCTGATAAATGTCGTGCAGTAATAATTCCCTCAGAGATGTTAAGTTGCATAAATGAGATAAACTCAGGTGAATCACAGGTCAGCCACCTCAACATTGTTTAGTTCAATATTGATTAAATGGACTTATAAACTTAAATGTATATAAAACACTTACAGAGCAGTTCTGCTGTCTATTTTTACTCCTGAAACTTAAAAGTACATATTTATGATTATACATCTGTTTATACTTCAGTAAAATACTTTTATTGTGTTTTAAATATTTTAATTATATTGTGATTTTAATATTTCATATTCCTCAGGGCACGCTGCAATTATTTTATGATTCTGTTAGTTGCAACTGCACTGCTCACTTTATTTATTAGTTAATAACTTGTTTGTTGATTTAGTGTTTTACTATAATGTTCATTATCTAATAATCACTGAGACCCGATTATTACATTTCATGTATTTCTGTGGCTGGAACGACGACAAAGAATTCTTGATCCTTGAAAATATTTAATGTATTTGTACTTTTAATAATGATGAATTTTTACAGTGTACTGTTGCTGCTTTAGTGATGGATCAGAGTATTATGAAAGAAAAATACTTGAGCACAATATAATCAGTGAGTGAAACTGGATCAATACAAAACCTGAAATATTCTATCAACAGTTTTATTTTTGGAACCAGGCAGAAATATTTTAGCTTCAACATCATTATATTTTATTTGCATTAATTTTCCTTTCAAAATACAAATCAGACACAGCTTTTAAAAATCCATAAAATTAACTTTTATAAACAGTTTCACTGAAGAAAGTAAGAAAAGAAACTTTCAGTCGTTTAAACCAAATGTGACAAAACTTTATTTCGAGTGCAATTTCAGACAGATTTCACACGGACAGAATCTCCCTAAAAATAAAATTAACTCAAGCCCCTCGTCCAGACTAAAACCATCTGATTTATTTTCTAACCCCCGAAAACATTTTTGAAATCTACCAGCAACATAAAACTGTTCAACACAAACCACCAGAGAATAAAGACGAAACAAAAAGAGATGAAATCTTTACGGCCGAAGACGTGTTTGACACCTGACGTCTTCCTCAGGAGCTTCAGCTGAGGGACGTTTTCAGGATCCTCACGTTCAGACTGACTCTGTTCACTGAACATAAGAGGATCTGAAATTATTTCACTGCTCATCAGAACCACGTGAGGCTGAATATGTAATGATTTAACTTCCCACCACATGTTCTGTTTTAAAGTTTTACGCCTGAAGAGTGAAACATCTGGAAGTGAAGATCATCTGAGCGGGTCAGGAGCTGGTGGCAACGCAGCGCTGCACAATCTTTACATGTTTTTCTACAGCGAGCAGAATCTGTTCAAGATTTTCCTTTCATACAGGAGACAACAAATGATGCTGTTAAGTCAAAGCTAAAATCTTTTCCTTCAAATGACTGGGTTCAACATCAGACGCAGATCCAAACAGCGTTGTTTCTTGGTTCTTTTGTATTTGATAGTATTAATGGACGCCTCAAGATCTACAGTTCCTTTCGAGCAGAGGATTTAAAGTTCCCTCTGAACGTTTCCGTCTGTGTTTCCACCACATCTGAAGAAACGTGATGATTAATCAGATTAAATTAAAATATGACAGCAGCGTTTAAACGGTGCCAAATGATCCGATAGCAGAAGACTTCTCTCCACGCCTCCGTCAGCGAGCCAGAACCAGGAGAACAGAAACATACATTCAGTTTGGACACAGTAAAAATGTGGATTCACTCACGCACAGTAACAAACAGGAAACTGTCTCGTTTTGCTGGAGTTCACAGAGCCGGGCTGAAACATTAAAGACAAACTGACGCTAAAAGCTGAAACCTTTGATTTCACCTCATTAATGAAGCCACAGCAGCCTGAAGTTTACTCAATACAACGCGTTCCTGTCTGCAAACACCTGACACAGAATAACAGAGCGTCTGTTTCAGGAACACGTCCGACCTCTACGTTCTGCAGGAGGAAACTGAAACAGGTTTTTCTTCCTTCTTGTTTGATCACTGCTTCAGGTATTTAAATCAGAGTTGATGAAGAGGCCAAATTCTGCTAATTAAAAAAAACAAAGAGTTGAGAGTCAAACAGAGATCAGAGATCAGTCCGAACGTGTGAAATACTTATATTCTGCTTCAGTATTCAACAGCCAGTGGCACAACAAAGAGCCGACACACTTCAGCCCTGTTTTCACTGCAGCATCAGTATCATACGTCCTCACGAATTAACACCACAAAATGTAGTTTATCAGGGACAAAATAAGGGACAGCCATTTCCTGTGACATCACGTCAACATGAACTGTGACGTCCTCGAGTGTCATTAATTTTAGTTCTGTTCAAAATCTCCACGTTCAGATTTTCCTGCGTGATTCAAGACGTAGAAAACGTGTCACAAAATGTTTTACAGATGAAATAAAAACTAGAATTTCTGCTTTGTGTCAAACTGATAATTCACAAACATCATCTCTGAGGCCAGTAACACGTCACGTCTCATCACAGTGAGGAAGGAGACAGGAAACACACACATCAAACACACGACTGTCAGCTTCAGCTCTGATGTCAGAGCGAAGCCGGCCCATCTGCGGTTCAGTGTCTGTGTCATAAATACAGTCGTCACGTGTTCCACTGTTAACGTGAGGGGCTCGTTACAAACAGAGCTGCTGACACAAACTATGATAACATCAATAATAATAATAATAATCTAAAGAGGTTGTTTTGAAGCCGAATCGTGCAGCTGGGTTTCTCTGTCCCGCCTCCTCAGCAGTTTTCCTCCGACCGCCACCGCCGCCGCTGCTCAGCACTGCATCAATCAGTAGAGACCAAACACACTCACACACACTCGCATACACACACACCCACACACACACACACACACACTCGCACACACACACCCACACACTCGCACACACACAGACTCACACTCTTCGCCCAGTTGAAAACTTAGACCAGTTTCTTGGCCTCGAAGAAGCTCTTGAGGTGTCTCATCTGCCAGATGCCGATGGCCACCAGGATGAGCGTCTGGACGATGGACCACCAGAGGACGCGCTGGTTGGTGCTCTCGCTGGTCTGACGGAAACGCTCCTCACGGTACTGGGAGAGGACAGAAAGACAGACAGGGGACGATCAGCAACTGAGGACACTTCACATGACCAGCTGACAGGACGAGGCGACAAACTTTATAGAACAGAACTAAACTTAACTTCATTTTCACAAATAAAAAAAGACATTCACAAAAGCGGTTCCTTTAACAAATTCATTTTGTGTCTTCTGAAACAAAGTGTCACAAACAGTACAGCTATAAGTTCGTTTAACTTCAACAAGCTTCAGACAGAATTCAGGCTCAGTTTTAATCCCTCCTTGTTTTGGCAGAACTGATCATTTATCAGCTCTCTCACATGAACTCTTATCAGGTCAGTCGAGGAGTTTGGCCTCTCCAGAAGCTTAAAGGGACAGTTCACCTCAGAATCAAACTAAATATTTCCTTCTCACCTGTAGAGCTGTTTATCAGTGTAGATAGTTTTGGTGTGAGTTGCAGAGGGTTTAAGATATCAGCTGTAGATCAGCTGTAGAGCTGCAGCTGTCTGCCTTCTCTCCAGTATTATGGAGCTAGATGTCACTCAGCTTGTGGAGCTCAAAGTGCCAATACATTTAAAAAACTCAACATCAGTGTCTCTTTACAGAAATCATGACCTGGTGACTCAAGATAATCCTCAGACCTTGTTGTGAAGCAGTTTCATGTAGGAACTATTTTCTTTTCATTTCATTTTTCATTTCAACACTGAACTCACACCAAAACTATCGACTGATAATCAGCTCTACAGGTGAGAGGGAAAATATGTAGTTTTGATTTTGGGGTGAACTGTCCCTTTAATGTTAGATTGAGAAACCCAAACTATCTGTGACGTGTCAGATTCTGACAGAACCTCAGAAATCATCATCATCAAACTGTCACAACATTGACAATCTCAGTGTGTGACCTCAGCTGGACTCTGTTTAACACACACACACACACACACACACACACACACACACTGACCCTCTGGTAGTTCTGCTCCTTCTGGATCTGGTCCACCTGCTCCACCAGCTGTCGGACTCTCAGCTGCAGCTCCGTCAGTTTGTCTTTGGCAGCGATCTCAGCGTAGTTGTTGGCGTGTTCTCCGACCTGAATATCCAGGTGAACCCTCTGCAACACAACAGGTCAGAGGTCAGCGGTGAGTCATCATGTGGTGCAGAATTAATAAGAGGACACACAGACAGATGCAAACAAGTCAAGGTTACGTTCAGGAGAGAAACTGAAGCGTTCACATCATCAGTCGAGGAACTTTAAATTGAATCTGAAACCAGCTCAAAATCAGAGGTGTTCACGAGGCGTCTCCTCACCAGCATGCCTCCTGCGAACAGGGAGAACTTGGAGGAGTTGGAGTGCAGACAGATCTGATGCTCTCCAGGTGTGTGTGAGGTGAAGGTGAACCTCCCCTCTGAGCCGTACTGCCGAGACAGAATCACCTGCAAGAGAGAGACACACACACACACACACACACACACACACACACACACACACACACACACACACCAGTTACACACTGACGAAGATGAAGATGACACTGCTGCTGTCTGTGTTAAATGTTTCTGTTGTCACCTTGTCATCAGGATCTTTGACCTCCACAAACATCCCCAGACCCTGAGTGGCCGGCAGGTACTCCTCTCTCTGTTTGTCGTACAGCTGAGTCCGATAGTTACCTGCAGGGAGACGGAGACGGAGACGGAGACAGGTGTGTCAAGGTTAGACTTCTTCATTCTACTCATCAGATATTAATCTCTGCCCTAAATCTACTTGGAAGCATCATCAGAGTTTTTGTCCCCGTCTCACGTCCCTGTAGGACACATGAGGACACCACAGTCGGCTCCACTCACTGACACAGTTCTTTACTGTCATGTGAACAACAGTTACAGTCAGTCAAGTTTCCTCAACACTCATTAAATATGTATAAAAGAGGAAATCATATCAGTAAAATCTAACGACACCCAACACATAAAGACAGAGCAGCAGTTAAAGTCTAAAAATGAAATAAAACACTAAAACAGACACGTGTTCAGTCGTGGTCAAATGTATTAACAGCAGTAGTGTAGCAGATGTATCTACATATGAAGTCTGTCAGATGTGGTCAAAGGGAGGTTTGGGCGGGATCTGTCTTTTCATAGCTTCCTGATATTTCACCAGCGTGTACGTACGGTACGTGTTCAGTATACGTCCTCCAAACTTGAGCAGTAAACGAAAGTCACACCAGAGCACACACTGCAGACCTGCTGCAAAATGCAGCACAAGAACAGGGAGCTGTGGTTTCGCTCACGTTCTTTATCTGTCCTCTCAGAGGGCATGAATCTGCCCACAGTTCAGTCTGTCAGGTGTATGCAGCATTTCTGACAGGCGTTGGTCAGTCTGTCTGCTCTGTGTCACTTTCAGCTGCAGTAAAATGACTACAATCAGATGAACAGACTGAAAACTTTATCTGAGGAGGTCAAACTGATGTTGACAAAGTTTTCCTTTGAGGAAATAATTTGCAGTTGGAAAAAAGGCAATAAACTGCAATATATTTTACCACAATACTCAGCATGTTGCAGTAATAACGTATCGGGGGTCCTGTGGTGATTCCAACCCCTAATGCACACGAGTCACTGCAGTATTGACAGGTAGCACAATCACATTATCAAAATACAGTATTATCAGAAGATAAAACATGGTGCTTCCCCTGAACGGTAAAAAACCATCCTGACTGACATGAGTGAAACATCATCTGCTGTCATGGCAGACGTTGAGACGGAAGATAACAGGAAGGTCTGCAGTAATATCCTGCATACTCATGACTTTGGGTGTATTTTAATTTCATACACCTTAAAATACAAGTTTATTGGCTATCAACAGTCTCCGTGCTGCCACACCACATTTGCCAGGAAATGCTGGCGCACTGAGCCTCAGAGAGGCGGGGAGGAGAAGAGGTGAGTGGACACGTTGGCTCACATTACATCAGAGGCAGTTTGCAATTGATCAAAAAACACAGTATGTTGGAGTCTGAATTATCTGCAGTGAGCGTGTTTCACCTGTTGGAGCTCTGCATGAGTGCTCTGAAGCATGTCTGCTCTTGTGTGAGGCTCTGTTCACACTGCAGGTAAACCACATCTGTTTCTCATCAGATCCCAGACACAGACTGTCCTGACTGTTATTTAGGAGTGATCAGGTCACATTTGTGTGTCACTGATCTGCATGGGGAGAAGGGGGATCAATAACTGGTTCCATTTAGTCTGATCTGCTGGAACTGTACACCTCTGAGCTCATTAGATCCTTTTATGGATGCCAGTACATTTCTTCTATCATGTCAATCTCCTGTGTTACGCTGCTGGAAACTTGCAGCAAGAAAGAGTCATGGCAGAGAGGAAGAAACGGTCCAGAGCACAGCTTCATTTCCCAAAGAAAGACGACAGCAGTGCAGCTTGTAATGTTGTTAAATGATCATTTCAACACCAGCAATCTGCTGAAACTTCTTTTTACACAACACGGGTTAAACTCCAGGAGTGCTGAGAATCTGACACGCACCAGTGCTTCTGCTTCCCAACCGTTCAGCATGAGGGTGAATATGCTTCGTTATGATAACTGTAGCGTCGTGCCGGCAGGCTGAGCAGATATTTTCTTTGACTGAGAATAAAAACGAATGCTGTGTATTGTTCTCCTCTCACACTCTGTTCAGACTCTGACAGAATGAAACAGTGGCTGAAAACCTGCGTCGGTCTTGTTTGGTTTCCCCACACAGAAAACTGATCAGGGATCAATAAGGGATGGATAAAGAATCAGAAAGATAAGCACCATCGATGATGGCATTGGTATCAATTAAGTTCAGTCAATCCCCATCCCTGTGCATGGGTTGCTGTGGTAATGACACGACGTACATGTCAGTAACGATGTAGCTACGCTGGTGGCGCTGCTTCCCAGTGCAGAAGCATGAGAAATGGAGGTCGATCATTTCACCCTCCAAACAATCACACAGTCAGGTTGCAGTGCAGAACACACATGATGTATATCTCTTCCTGAGTTTGTCTAGTGCGACTGAGGAGGCCGGTATGTATCTGCTGCAGTCATGGAGGGTTGTGTCTGTTGTTGTTGTGTTACGTTGCAAGTGACAAATAAGACTTGTTGAAATCCAGTTTGAGTGTCGGAACTGAGACGGATCTGTAAGAATCGGATTGGAATTGCATATCAAACCACCTCCAAATGTGGTTTGGATCCAGTGTGCAAAAATCACTTTTCATTTATTGTTTTATTGTCCAGACTTTCTAAAACAAATCAATCTGAATTTATGGTGGCAGTCTGAACGCAGCCTCTGTGTGTCTGTGACAAAAGACAAACCTGACAAATACAGTGCCGTCTAATTTTATAACAAATCTGCTTGTACAGAAACTCTTCTGTCTTTCACGAGCTCTGGGAGGAGGTTTGTTCTTAATATGAGAAGACACAATGTTCTGAATCTGACTCCAGTTGTTGCTTTGCTCTCTCATTGATCTCACACAGAAGTCATCGTATCAGCTTCAGTGTGTTTGCAGGCTCCACCACAGACGATTTGAAAAGTACTATACGAGATATTTTAGTCACTTCCTGTCTGTGTCGCCCTCTCTGATTCATGCAGGTCGTACTGTATTTGCTCAAACAGGTGACCTGTTAGAGGACAGTCAGGTAAATGAACACCTGTGGTAGAGTGTAACTGCTGCACAGTACAAACACTCAAATACTGTACTTCACTACAGAGTCAAGCTTATGCTCCTTTCTCCTCCTGATCCATCTCAGAGGAACATTTGGTACATGACATTTGTTGCCCTCTTCCTGTCCAGTGAAAACCATGTATCTCCACATGTTGATGTTGAATGATACATTAAAGGATGAAGTGTGCCTTTATGTGTTGAGCTAAATACACTCTTTAAAAACCATCTTGGATCAGCTGGAAGAGTCATCATCACAGAGCTGAAACCAGGCCCACACTACAAACATATGGTGATCTTACAGGATATGATACGTGTCTGTAGATTGAACTACCCAACAGGATATAAAGGAAATATCTACGCAGTAAAATGACACAGACACATTAATACTGCAGGGACATTCATCCAGAAACATCAGACAGAAGAGAAAAAACTTTTACTGTAACACACTGACTTTTACTTTATCTATTTTTACTGAAACACAGGGGAGACTGGGGACGGTTGCAACAGCGCAGCTCTTCTTCCTCTGATCAGAAACATGCTGGAGTGATGACACTGACACTGCACATGCTCAGTTCAACCCTCTCCCCCACCAGGAAGACAGAGGACACATTCAACATCTGCTTTGGAGGGATGAAAGTAATTTTCTGTGACACTGTCCTGACCTTTTGTATGAATTAATCAAAACGTACTTAGTTTGAATTATTGTTCTGTTGACGTCTAAGTGACACAGTTGGCATGTTTCCAGCATGTGTTAGTGTGTCTTGTTGGAACATGATGTTCTGTCATGGCCGACAGAAGCTCAGCAGACATATCCAAACAGACCACCAACAGGATTTTCCAACATGCATCAGTCACTGTGATCGTATAAAGGGACAGTTCACCTGAATATATCAAACTGTCAGCTGCTGTTTGCTACATTAGCATACTGATGCCATTACACAGAATAAAAAGATGATTACGTTAAAGTACATAGCCAATATTTACACATGCACGAGTCACTGTGAGGTAATAATCTGATTCTTTCATATTAACAAAGCCTAATTAGTTAAATGGCCCATTAGTGGCTAAATAGTGAGTCAGTATAGTTTATCATTCTGCGAATAAGTAAATCAATCATTACACAGAGCATCAACAGGCATGCCTGATTGGAGAAGATTACATCACTGTTTTCCAAATGCTTCACACACATGAACAGCAAACTAAGTTTCTATAAATCTTCACCATAGAGAGCATTTTAAAAAATGACCATTTTAAGCACCTCACACTCAGTGTGTGTGGGCGAGAGGCCAGAATGTAGAGGAAAATATACATTTACAACAATGTATTACTGATATTATTGTACAGCAATGAATATCTACAGCATACTGTGCTCGCTGAGACAAAAATCAAAAGTTACAGAGTTTAATTTAATGCATTTTAAACATGTTGCTGCTGTCCCCAATTTAGATCAGCTGTAACATCTCACTTCTTCTATTCAAGTAAATATCGTGAGCGATATGTCATATGTTATCATGTTCAAATAGTATGAATAATTAGCAAACAGATGTCAGTTTAATATAAAGAATTGGTTGGTGGAGCTCAAATAGTTTCCAGAGTAAATGAAAGAAGTGTAAAACGTGTTGCAACCGTCCCCAGTCTCCCCTGCTGTTACTTCAGTAAGGTTTGAATGCAGGACTGTTACTTGTTGTGGAGTATCTTAACTCTGTGGTATTAGTACTTTTACTACAGTAAAGACTTAAATACTTCTTCCATCTCTGGTTGTGTGTACTCATGAGTTAGTTAAATGGAAGTTAAATATTACGTTACAACTGTTAACGTGTTTCCTGTTGAGTTAGAAACCTTCCACATAAAGACTTAGCTCCATAATGTCACTAACACCGAGACTTTAACTAAGATTTAACGCTGAGGGAAAACAGTAGTTCGTGTCTCGTTACTCTGCGTGTTCCTTCACTGGGCTGTGAACCAACACATCAGCAGTAACGCTACAGATCCGTGTGAGAGGACACGAAACACAACTTGAGCTCAGTTAGCCGATTAGCTAACTAGCTGAAGTTAGGGAGCTACCAGTTAGCAGTTAGCATTAGCCCGCTGACTTGGTGACACTCACCGATAATCATGGTCTCGTCCGGGATCTCCTCTATGAAACATTTCTTCTCCGTCTCTCCGATGTGAAAATACAAAGAGGAGACGACGCTGTAGAAAACGTTGAGGAGTAAAACCGACAACACACACGACCGCATCCTGACAGACACCATCTTCCTGCCGGGAGAGAGAACACCTACTGAGGCTGCGCAGACACAGCAGTGCCACGTCAACCATCGCTCCAGTCCGGCCAATCAGCGCGTCGCATGCGGATGCTGGGTGCTGTAGTTCTTAATACTTTAGGGGCATAAAATGACATTACACACTTATTTATCTGAAAGCTTTAGTTACAGCTTTAGTTACTTTACAGATTCAGATTATTAGTACAGAATAAACAAGTTAAAAGATGATGATGATGAGTTATTAGAAATTAAACTAACTAATGATTTATTTTATACAATTTTATGTGACGAATAACTTGATTGATTTATATTTTAGGTATATTGTGATGATAGATTTTGTTTTGTTTTTAAATATAAGTAACATTTTAAAAGCAGGACTAGTATCAGAGTATTTCTACACTGTGGCTTTATTACTTTTCAGATGTGCCTGAGGATCTGAGACTTGCAGAATCAGTGGCATTTTTTAAAAATATCTTCTTAAATCGTATCTCATTTTTCAACCTAAATGCAACTTAAATAATTAAGTTAATTTAATTTAATTAATTTAATAATTAATGCAAACACATCATTTTATTTCCAACACGTTTTATCTTTTCATTGTTATTGCCTTCTATTTTTTATATTTTACTTGTGGGTATTTTATTTCCATTTTAACTTGTAATCATCTGATTTTATTTCATTGCAATTATTTTTTTTAACTGTTTCAGCCATATAAAGCATTTTGTAACTTTGTTTAGTGACGTGCTGTACAGAGTTTCTAGCTGCTGCTGCAGCAGCAGTAATATCACATTCAGCCTGTAGGCGGCAGCAAATTGAAACACTTCCGTTTGAACTAAGGACCGAAGAAGAATCACTTCCTCCCAAGCTGTTTCCATGGCAATCAGACATGGCGCCGGGTAAGTCCTACATTCTCTGTGTTAGATAAACATTTAAACGAATAAAACTCATAAACAGTTTGTGTTTTATTTACTGTAGTTTGAATAAAGTTTTAACCGCAGTAACGGCTCACCGTTAAACCGAGTGACGGAGAGGAAGAGTCTGGTTGTGACGTCGTTAGCCGACATTAGCTAATAATTCAGCTAACGTTATTGATCAGACTCTGATCAGTATATTTAATATAATAACTATAATCAAATAAACTGTAGCTAAAACTGCAGAAAGCCACCAGAGATTTATGTCCGTGTTTGGTCCGTTAATGCTACAGTTAACTGAAACTTCTTTAACCTGATATTAACTGAATTATTCTATAATAACACTGTGAAAGAGACACTGTGCAGAATGAGGACTTTAACTATTTAACTTATTTTGCTCATAACACTTCTGTCGTTTTACGTATTTAACATTTGACTTTAAAGTGTAACATTTGAATTCAGAATCAGCTCTTTCATGTACAAATATCAATGCTACTGTTTTCATGTTTTCAGTGTCTAAAAAGAAAGCAAACAAAAGTGACGTCATCTTTTTTTTTTTAAATAAAGCAGAAATAATCAGTGTTTCATTAATAACATGAGAGATGTGTTCATCTGAGCAGGGCTGACTGATAGTGACCATAAAATATTTTATAAAAGAGTGTGAGTGTTCTCAGAGGACTTTAACAACAGAGTAAATTCAATCTATGTCACTCATCAGTTGATTTATTTCATAAACGTCAGCCTCTTTCAATGAATATTAATGTTTTAGAGATATATATTTACTGTGGAAAATACTTTGGTAAAGATACTAAATAGGCATTTGTCTTCTGCACATTATTTTAATATTTCATTTTTAATGTTATTGGTTTAATTTTAACTTTTGTAAATAAATAAAATTCAAACTTTTCTTTATAAAGGTAAAATGTGTCAAACATAACATTTTTAGTTATGGATGAACTGTGGTAGTGCTACAGAGCTACAGAGCTGCCCTGGCTTACAAATCATATTCCAGATGAAAGGGAACATGATGGTTTGGTGCTGGTCCCTGAAAAAATTAAAATTGTCTTCTTTTTTTGTTATTTGGTGAAAACAGAACTCAGAGATTACCATTCCCACCAAAATTACGACTCAGACATCTGTCAAAATAATCGCAATGATTTTAAATTTTTCTGGCATATCGTGCAGCCTGTAATGACCAAATTATCAGAGAAAAACTGCTCTTATAAAACAGCATTGATGTTATAAAGCTGTAAATCAACCCGCTCTGTTAATTAGTTCCCAGTAAGAGGCCATGTCTCAGTCTAACAGCTGGATTTTCTCTTCTTCTCTGCAGGAAGCCAGCCAATTGTATCCTTTATATGACACTGACGCAGAGCTGCAGCACACACACCTGAGGCCTCAGCACTACCAAGCCAGTTCACTTTACGCAGGATACGTTTCCTGACTAACTTGTCATATCAGCCGTCTGGATAACCAGTGCTACGGAGCTGGTTATTAACCAGAGGTGTGTGCTCTGAGGCAGGATTTGGAGGCGAGGTAAACTCTGGGTTTTCAGCACTACAAAGCTGGTTCTGTTTTTACCGGGATAAATCACCATGGTAACTGATGCTGAACAGCTGACCTGATCACAGCCTGTCAACACTCCGACCTCTGGCCAATCAGATGACTGAAGACCAAAGTTTTTATGGACAAAAGTCCAGAGTCTCAGGTAAATAAAGAGGAGCCTGTATGTTGTTGTAGGTCAGTAGAATCATTTCATTATTTACACTGGTTTTAAAACAGAGCTTCTAACAAACACAGAGATCATTCACACACTGAACACATGATTTCAGCAACATTTTAACTTATGAAAAGTTTACTTCAGTCCTCAGTGAGTGTTGATATTTGACACTGATTCATCACTGCAGCTCAGAATAACATGAGACACCTGTGTGATGAGAAGTAGGATAAAACACATCATATTTTATTAGTAAAATAATCCACACACTGTTGATTTGCTCCTCAGAGTTAACCCTGAAGTTACCTCGCTAACTCTAAATCCTGCTTCGTAGTACAGGTGTCTGGTCTCAGTGTGTGTATGTGTGTGTGTATGTGTATGTGTGTGTTCTTGTGTTGTCCTTGACTCAGTGTCTCTCAGCTGTCGTCCACTCCCCTGCAGGTCCTCTTCTACCTGAACAGCTGGTACTTTGCTGCTTTCTACCTGGCAGAGATCCTGATGTTCATCTACAAAGGTCTGTGAGAAGCTGCGACACCTTCATGTGTCTGTACCACGTTACCATAGAGACAGGACACAAAACTCTCTGATGCCACACAGGTTAAAATCTGGTTTAAGTTCTGTTAAATCATTAAAAGGTGTGTATGTGTGAACAGCAACACACAACGAGCTCAAACATTAGAAACAGTTTCAGTTTTTATTTATTAAAGTGAATCAACGAGGGCGACGTGACAAAACAAACAAAGTGCAAATCACAGGTTACATTCATACGTCAGGACTTTAGACACAGTAACGTGTGAACAGAATAAAACACAACATACAGACAGAGTCCTCAGAGGACCAAGAACTTCATTTATAAAACATCTACGGCTCAACATGTCGTCACAGGGTCCAAATAATTTAACATGTTATTCCCTCAGATCAAACAGCTGAAGGAGGTCAGAGGTCACAGACGAGTCGTCTTTAATGTTAAAACTTTTGGAAGTGTTGGTACATAAACCGTCTTCTTCTTTTTGTGTGCAGGGATTTTACTGCCGTACCCGTCAGATAACCTGGTCCTGGACGTGGTGCTGCTGGCGCTCTTCCTCGCTCTGGAGACGCTCAGGATCTTTTACGGTGAGCGAATGAGACACAAGACAGAAATATTCTGACTGAACCTGAACTGGACTCAATGAGGAGGCACATCATTTGGTTCTTTGCTGCCACCGTGTGGACGACAGCTGCAGGTTCTTTTTCCAGCAGCAACATCTGAACTCACTTTTATTATAATCCAGTTATTAATTCTGAATTTCAGTTCAGTACAACCTGAACTGTTCTTCAGTGCCGCCACGCTTTATTAAAGCTTGGTCCTCATGATGTTCAGTCATTGTGCAAAATAGGCTCAAGGCAAAACTGTGCCGCTCTGGAGACGTCTAAAGGCCCCGACACACCAAGCTGATGGTTGGCTGTCAGTCAAAGGCTCAGCTCAGCGCACGATAAGAAAAACAGAAAGTAACAAAGAGCTGAAGTCCAGAGGAAGTGAGACCAAACTAACTTGTTTCATTAGGTCAGATTATTTTTCTGTATCCACTGAGCTCTTTAACCCTCTGACACCTGGAGCAACATCACTTTTCTTGTGCTGCTTTCACAAGTGTTTAACAGAAGTGTTTCCTGTTGGTTTGTGTCGTTGTTTCAACACTGGATTGTGTTAACATGCTAACTGGCTAACTAGCGTCAAGACGCTCTTCCTGTTTCCCGTTCTGTATGATGAATACAGACTGCCGTCTGCTGCTGTGGAGAGTTATTTCCTCTCACGCAGGCGCAGAACATTCGTGCTTGTTCGCTGTCAGTTTGATGTGTTCATGTCCAACTTTTTGGCCGAGACAGCGAAGTGAGGCGACGCAGCGGGGGCTCTCATTGCCGCTAGTTGTCTGATGTCAGTTTGGTGTGTCTGGACCTTTAAGGTGTTTGACAGCCGGCTTTGTGTGGACAGATGGACTAAATGAAATAAAATGGAGCCAGTTAGTGCGGAAGTGTTCTTACTGTGGATGTTAGTTGTTGTGTTTAAAAAGAATCATCAGCAGCACGAGGCTTCAGCTGCAGTCACAGACCTCAGTGATGACCTCAGTCCCTCCAGGATGTCGCCATCTTAACAATAAACACACACTCAACCCATCTGCGTGAACAGAAGGTGGTCGAACACACACGACATCGATTATGAAACACTTTCCTTGTCCCACAAAAACAAACTCAGAGAACGGCCTAAACATGAACAACAGACAGATCACTGTGACATTTTAGACCCGCACAAACCCGAAAAAGGCCCTGGAAACGCTGGAGAGACTGATGACCTCACTGATGACCTCACTGATCTCTGTGTTGTTCAGGTTGGAAGGGGAACCTGTGTGAGCGCTCTCTGGCCTCGTGCGCGTCGCTCGTCATCCTGTTCCCCTGCGCGGCGCTGGCTGTTTACTACCTGCTGCTGCAGACCTTCGTCCTGCGGCTGGAGTTCATCCTTAGCGCCGTCCTGCTCTGCTTCTACGGCCTCGAGTTCCTGCTGGGACTCCTCTCCGTGTCTGCCTTCTCCAGGTGACTCGGTCCTACGGGCCTCTGATGTGTCGGGTTCTCAGTACATTTAAAATCTTTGATTAAACTTCAACATCCAGAAATATTCAAGATCATAACTTTGATTGTTTTTATTTTCTCCTCGTAGATCCAACGGTTACTGAAGACGTTTGACTTCACCTGAAACACACAGCAGCAGTTCACTCGTCACATCTTCCTAAAATGTCATTTTGTAAATAAAACATTGTTTTATTTTCCTATTAAATATAAATTTATTAGAATATTTTCTACTGTTGGTTTTATATAAACTCTTTGTTATAAGAATGTTCCAAACCTTTTTACAACTACACTGAGGGATGAAGTTATGTAAATAAATAACTGAACTTAAAATAAAAGTGAATTTGTCTAAATGTATAAGCATCAGATATTTATTATAAATTCATACCTACAAATCAAACATTTATTAAAAAGAGAATCAGTGTGAACAGAATATCTGCAGGTGTTAGTTCAACTTCCTTGAAAAAACGCCCTCAGAGTTTTAAAGTCTAAAATGTAATAAACAAAAGATAAGTCATCCACGTCACATTAATTCAATCAGTTACATCATGATAAATTATTGTCATATACTGCTGCAGTGCTGAGAAATGTGACACAGATGACAAATAATTTTAGTCCATATCTGTTGGTTTTTCATCGTACTTTCATACTTTTAGAGTCTGACTGAGAAACAGGTGTTAAATTGTTTTGTATGTTGTGTTAAAAAGGTCTGTTTTTAGTTTAAGGAGAAGTACGTGAAGTAAAAGTGAAGCTGAGTTCATGTTAAAGTCAGAACTTTGAGTTTCTTGTGAATGTCTGGATGAATACAGTGAAATAAACCCAGTCAGCTGGAGAGAAGGAAGGAGAGGAGGAGGAGGAGTTACCAGGACTTGGTGTGCCAGATGATGAAGAGGACCACGTACAGAGAGCGGATAACGGGCCACCAGAAGATCCACATGTTGGTGTTGTAGTTGGTCAGACGGAAATGTTCCTCCTTGTACTGAGAATCAAACACAGAGAACAGACAGCTGATTCCTCCTGTTCTTCCTCAGTGTCCTACCTTCATCTTCACTCACTCAAAGAAAGAGAAGGACTCCAAACATTTGTCCCATACAGCTGCTTGTTTGGTGTCTGACAGTCTCCATCCATGTCAGTGAAAACATGGATGCTTCACTCACAGAAGATCTATACAATCAGCACAGTGTCAAGATTAGAGTCACCAATTCAGTATCTGACCAAATGTCTCCCCTTCTGTTCCTGAGATATGACGTTAAAACATGATGATGTCACAGTCAAGCTGACCTTTGACCTTTTGACCTTCATTATTTTATCCATTTAGACATTTGTGTCAAGTTTGGTCATATTAAGACAATCCTTTAACTTGTCCCACAGCCGGGAAAATTGCAAAAAAACACAAAAACAAAAAAACGTTAGTGTATGAATTCTTGAGTTATTTTGTGAGGTCACACTGACCTTTGACCACTGAAATCCAATCAGTTCATCGTTGAGTCCAAGTGAACGTTTGTGCCAAATTTAAAGAAATTCCCTTGAGGCGGTCTTGAGATATCTTGTTAACAAGGACGGGACAGACGTATGGACAGAAACTATAAGTCCTGTTTCCACTGAGCAGTTCAGTTCAGTTCAGTTCAGTTCATAGTTTCTGTCTCCTCAGTGAAAGTTGTGGATGGTACCAACAGAAGAGTTCCTTAGCGTCCCCATGTTTGGTCCCCCCTCTGTTGGGGTACCTAGCACACAGATCTGGTACTAAAAG
>NC_065509.1:44137834-44191572 GCF_006386435.1 Epinephelus moara | reverse complement strand
AGTGCTGGACGGAGCAGTGAGTGACAACAACCCCGCCCACATTTAAGAGGACTGTCTGAACAGACCGAGGGTCTAGGTACCATGTCTGAAGGGTTACTGCTGGTCCCAAAGGTGCTGGACTGAAAGGGTTTGGTGGAGACGGGTCTATAATGTCTCCGGCAACGGCTATCACCGACATGGAGGCATAAAAATATACTTACAAATAAATGTATTTATCATTTAATTGAAATTAAATTACATACATTTATTCATTAATCTATTTGCTTAAACTTTGTGTAGACAGTGAACCGTCACAGAAAACATTCATTTCAGTGTGAACGTTGATTATTGAAACAGCAAGTTTGTTTTCAGCTGATGTCTCGAGGTCTCATCCTGTTTCAACAGCTGCGTGTCAGCGATGAACTGAGCACAGTGCAGCGACAACAGCTGCTGAAAGCTCCAGAGTAAATGTAGTAAGTGGGTCTTTAAACACTCACACACACACAAACACACACACACACACACACACACACTGAGACTGACCCTGTGGTAGCTGTATCCTCTCTTGATGTATTCGACCTGCTCTATCAGCTGACGGACTCTCAGCGCCAGCTTCGTCTGTTTGTCTTTAACAGCCAACTCAGGGTAGCTGTACGTGCCTTCGCCCACTCTGATGTCCAGGTGAACTGTCTGCAGGACACAACAGGAAGTTCATCAGGACGGACAGTTGTCTTTTAATAAATAACTGCATTAAAGCAGTGATAAATAAAACAACAAATGTGTGTTTTCTTACCAACAGGCCTCCAGCAGGCTGCGAGGAGTCTGGCTGCAGGCAGATCTGGTGCTCTCCTGGTGTGTGTGATGTAAATCTGAAGGTTCCCTCTGAGGGGAAAGGACGAGACAAAACCACCTGGAGGACACACAGAGACACACTGAGAGGACAGCACAGTCACACCAGCACAGTCCTGCTGTGTAATAAACTGATGTTGATGGTTCCTCAGTGGATCAGCAGAGGGTCTCTAGTCCTCTGCCGTAGACAGAAACATCTTTGACACCTCAGAGTGCTGTTCATGTTCCGAGTGTTTGCAGGTCATTGTTACAGAGATTATTTTCCACACTGAAACAGGAAAACAGTTTAACTTTTTCTTTTCAGTTTGGGGTGTAAAAAATTCCAGTTTAATGTGGACGAGGGGCCAAAATGAAAAGTGAAAAGAAAAATGAAATGCAGTGACTCTCTGTGACAAACCTTGTCATCAGGATCTTTGACCGAAACATGTATCCTGTGGTCCTGAGGGGTCGGCAGGTACTCGTCCCTCTGTGTGTCGTACAGCTCAGTCCAATAGTTACCTGCAGAGAGACATAAAGACATCACTTAAGGAGGCCGTGCACACGTGCCACGCCTTTGACAAGAGGTCAGGTGCTGGGCGCTACTCTTGTGCCAACTTGAAGGCCGTACACATGCTGCGGTTTTGGTGCCCTGAAATTCTTTCTTTTCAGAGCAGACACACAACAGGTGCGTTCACGTGTTCCCAAGCACCTGTTTTTCAGGGCACAAAGTTACACTGTGCACACGTTATCAGACTCACATTTCAGTTTGTTCTCAGTCTCCAGTTGTTTTAATTATGATAGATTCATTTATGCATTGTTCTCTTTGTTGTTGTTATAAATGAATGATAACGGTATACAGTGTGTGTATCAGCTGATAGGTGTGTACGGACAGACTGACATGTCCTCTGATCATTCCTGTGTGTACTTCTGGTTCCTGCACACACCCACACAAACCTCCTGTCACTGGTTTGTAGCCAACAGAAGAATTTCCATGACTCCTTCCTCTATGATAAGAGCAGATCAGCTGATTGTGTCACGTGGGAAACATCATCACACTGCGCAGGTTGTGTTGGTCAGAACACCGGAAATGCTCTGACAGTATGTGTAATAACTTTTGATAGTAAAGAGGAAACTTCTCCATATTCACTGAGGTTATTAGTTATGATCTGAAGATACTAAATAAAACACTTGATGGTTTTTTTGATGGACAGTTTAAATCAGAGGGTCACTTCCGGATCATGACACCTGTCTTCACATAATTAAATGTATACATGATTTATTTAGAGCTGACAACACGACAGGTTTATTATATTTATTACATTTATTTGACAGTTAATCTCATATAAAGACGGTGAATAAATTTAACACTGATATGACGTATATTTGTCTTTAAGAGGAACTTCCTACTAACTAAAAAGTTGAAGTTGGTGTGCTAACCGCTGAGGGACCGTTATCCCGGGTTAAACTCACCTATAAGCGGCGTTTCGTCCGGTAACTCCTGTATGAAACATTTCCTCTCGGTGTCTCCGATGTGAAAGAACAGACAAGAGACGAAACTCGATAAACAGTTCAGGAGAAAAAAAACTGTCAATAACTTCACTGACGCCATGTTTATCCTGCAACTGCGCCTGCGCGGAGGAGCAGGAGCTGCTGGGTGTTGTAGTTCGTACAGCTGCAACACTGTTAATGTAGTTTCTGTTCCTGAACTTTATAATGAAACTACACAATTTATTCTCATCAACAACTCTGTTTATTTATTTAAGGTTTGCTGTGATGGTGAGCCGATGACATCATATAAAATGGAGGAATGCTTCTGGTGAGTGGAGGTGAGATGTTTTGAAATACACAATTCAAACAGAACTTTATTTATTATTAAAACCCACGCTGACACAAGGAGAACATGTCAGAGCACCTGGAGGAAACCCACGCTGACACAGGGAGAACATGTCAGAGCACCTGGAGGAAACCCACGCTGACACGGGGAGAACATGTCTGAGCTCTGTACATTTGGTCCGTCCAAAAAGTCACGGCTCTGGATGTAGATTTCTCCATGTTGTTACCGGCTTCTTCTTCTCTTACACATTTAATGCTATTGGATTTCCGGGTCAAAGCCCGGGGCGGAAACTGTGGAGCATGCTCAGAGCGGCTCGGCCAGTTTGGGTCTGATTGACTGTATACATGCAGGAGTCACATGATCTGGGTGTGTTAGTCCCACTGTGACACATTCACTGCAGGACCATTTCACTCACACTGACATGTTTACAGGGTTTTATATAAATCCATTTTCTCTGTTGTCATGGAAACAGCCTGACACACGTGTAAACTAATGAAATTAATTGGTAATTAATAACATGAATAAAATAACAGGACGTATTTTATGTTGTTAAAAGTGCAGAGAAACTTCAGAGAGTTCCACTCGAAGCCAAACTTGCCCACATTTTGTTTTTGCATATGTTCATATACATAAAGTTGCAAAGCTTTATCAACTTTTGAGAGGAAACTTTTCTTCCTTAAGCCGTCTCTAATCTCAGATGACTAATTTAACAGTAAGCGAACAGGCAGAATGTGACTGCCGGCGTTGAAAAGAGGATAAAGAAAGTTGAATTCTGCCTCGGCCATCAGCGCCGCTCCTCCTGACCTGCACATGTTTGTGCTCGCAGGGCATTTGTTCTGCTTGTCAAAGTCGCCATCCAATTGGGTGAAGCTCGTATTAAAGAGATCAGTGTATTTGCATGTCTCCACAATGGCTGCCTCGCTCGTTTCTCTTTGTGAATATAAAGTAGACAGAACCTAAAGCTGAGAGGTTTCATTACCGAGTCTATCGCAGCCGTGCAGTTCCTGCCACACAAATTAAATTGTGCCACTTTGTTGAACACCGACCTCCGTTCATAACTGCTGCTTCATCTCCACGCCGTGTCCACGGCCGTCAGCCTGCACACACACACACACTCCTCACAACAGACACAGTGACATTTACTTTTTATATTTTGTTCTGCAGACTCAGATCTCAGAGGATCCTCAGATGATACTTCACCTTTCACATGTCAGCATGTTCAACAGCCAGGAGAAATGATTCTGCAGAACCATGTCACATTTACATGTTATTATGTCACTGATATGTTGAAACTTTACGCTGTGGTGAATGTGTGGTTGTGTTTAGGCACAAAACCACTTGGTCATGGTGAGGCCTGCTGTCAGGGGGGGTCAGAGGGTACAGATGAGCCCGGCCCATGAAAAGGTCTGTGGATGACCTTTAAACTGGATCCAGTACAACAGTTTACTCACTGACTTAAATCACTGATAATACAAATTATTAGTATTTACATAATGAATAAATGTAATTTTATTATTAAAACATATTTCAGTGTGAAGCAGCAGCAGGTGTGACAGGCAGAGCTGAAGATGAAGAGTGAGGAAGAGTCATTTTCAGCAAATACAACCTGCTGTATCAAGATCAGTTTTAAAGCTACAGTGACGACACAAAGACACAGGTGTCGTATTAAACCAGAGCACCAAAGACATCCATCAGTACCAACCATGTTATGTTACCTGCTCAGAAAGGGGGGCAAATAATGCTCCAAAGTTCTGGCAGGAAAAAATAAACATTGCCTTTTTTCAAAATTATTTCTGCACTCTGTGGCCCCTGAACAGTCTTGCAATCTAATTTCTTCGGTAAATGTTTGATGTTACTTTTCTCTAATACTTTACTGGAGCCATTTTTTGGCTTTTGGATTTGACACTTCTTTGGTTAGGTGTGGATGAGGGGCCCGCTTTAGAAAATATTGTCCCCCTGCCTGTATTTCCCAACAGCTGGCCTGGTTATTGTTAGAAAAGGATCATGTTTTGGTTTGAACGACACAGTTAGGGGCAGAATCTTTGCTAGAAAAGGAGCAATGTCTCAGTAAAAAAATGCTTCTTATGGCACTTTCCCTGCTGGGAGCGGCTAGCTGGAAAAGCTAAAGCTAAAAAAAAAAATTTAGTGGCTGATACAAATCAGCGTATCACTAAAAAAAAACTGTTTTGTTGTTTTGTTGTGCAATGAAATGTTTCCTTGATCTGACCTGGGAGAGAAACACAATGATAACAATCAGACAAAAGGAAAAGACAAACAGATGAACGCAGCCCTCACATGTACCAGCAGGAAAAACCTCGGTCCAATAATGTACGATTTTCTTTTCAAAATGGCTTTGAACATCTGGCGTGTGTTTGACATAAATGGAGCGACACCTGGGAGCTAATGTAGGCAGTCAACAATGTGCTCCCTCTTTTTTGACCTTGTTAAAACTTGTTGCTGCATTTTGGACTAATGTAAGACGGGATAAGTCCATTTCGGAAGACTGGCGAGCAAACGCCCAGAACTGAGTCACAACATTTTTATGCAGTTTTGTTTTTGTTCATTTTGCCAAGGATGAACTGTAACCTTCTCCCGACCATTACACATCGACAACACACCAGAAAACGAGTTAGTCTCAGACGGCGGTCTGCAGCTTGGCATCATTTTACATTCATACTTTGGTAAAAAACAACTGTTTTTTGGGGGGCACAGTCCTGCCTTAACAAACAAACAAACAAACAAAAAAGCCTTTTCATGGCAGCACTCCTGCAGCACACACAGTGATGACTCACCTAAACACAACCAGTTTGGCTGATTGTTGGTGTTGAACAGTGTCTGCAGATTGGAAGGCATCTCGTCTTGATGTCTCACCATCCACTATTCCCTCCACCTCCTGATGACACAGTCAGCTCAGATACTACGTGACTTTACAAACACTGATATGAAACAGAAAATGTGCAAATGTAACGTATTTGTGATTTGCAGAAATGTAGGATGCCAACATTTTCATCTGGCAACTGGTGCTGCTGAGCTTTATTTCTTTATGTCTCTTCTTTTTTTTTAATCCCTTTATTCACCAATCAGTGCAGACACATGTCGACAGTATGGGCACACTGACAAATACACAAACAAAGAAAAGAAAAGAAAAGAAAAGAAAAACGTTACTGATGAAATCATAAAAGGGTTCAGATGAGCAGAGTGTGAGGAAAGGAAAAAAGAAGAAGAGACAGGATGGGGGATAAATACCTGTAGGACATTGTCTGTTTGGATCTGAACGCATTTCAGGGTTAGTTTTGCAAGATGAGTTTGGTTTTCCCACACACACACACACACACACACACACACACACACACACACACACACACACACACACACACACACGTTTCCCCAGTTACATGGTTACATTTACATTCGTACTCAGGTTGTGGCATCAGCTCACAGGCAGCAGGATTTGTTTTATTGAACTGTTCAAGTTGGGTTTATTTTGTTTGTCAGTAGCATCTATAACCAAATTATATACATGTTCTACATAAATACACTTTTGAAATTATTAAATAAAATGAATAATTTCATATTTTATATCCAGGTATGAAATGATGATAGGGATGCATGATATTTGATTTTTTACCAATATCCGATATGTAACACCTTATTTGGCTAATAACCAGGACTGATAGCGATACGTCCACTTTTTTCGCCACCTAATGTCAGTGATCATCATCGAGTCTCTTCTGTAGATGAATTAACATCAGATTATACTCACAGACTGTGATGGTGACGGCCCTCCAGCAGGTGGAGACATGACACACTGTTCAGTGTCTGTAACATTCATTCATTGTGCTAAATAAGAAAAAACACGTTGACCGATTCGGATGATTCATTTTAAAGCCGATATCAACACCGATGATGTGCCGATACTGTCGTGCACCCCTCAGTCATGCTTGCTCTGTGTATGCTGATGTTGCCCAATGTCATGTCTCTGTTTGATCATGTGATGAGATGATATGCACAATAGCCTGCACTGAGGCCTGTCATAATGTCATACCTACAATAGGCCACTGATGCCAGTATGTTCTGCTGGTGACTGCTGCTGAACTTTATGTGTTCATCTCTTCACAGGGTTGCTGTGGTCTTCACTGAGGACTGTTTTAACGACCTTAAAGGGGAACGCCACTTAAAATGAACAGTTCCAATATGTCATTTCCGTGGCCGAGGAAAGTTCAATCAATATCAGTGTTCATGAGCGACTCTCTGTCAAAGCCAGAAACCAGAGGAGGAAGGACGTGTGATGTCATCAAGTTTTCTCTCAGAAGATGTTCCCATATACTCTGAACGTTCTCCTGGCTGCTCTCTCACCATGTTTTCTCTGTGGAGCAGCTCCACACTTTATGACATCACTAATTTGAGTTTCAGCACTCTAGTTTTTGGAAAGAGGAGAGTTGTTCATGTGTTTGGGCTGTTTTAGACCGTAGGAAATCACATGCATGAGTTTTGAAACTGAGTGCAGTTCCCCTTCAAGTCCTGCTGAAGCAGCGTCTTGTCTCCCCTGCCTGCTCCGCCCTGCAGTGACGGCAGACTGAGTTTAAACTCCATCTTAAATCATTTGCAATAAACGTTTTTATCTTTTCACGTCTTGTTCTGCACTTTTGCTGTTTTAATGGTGACTTTTTAAAATTGTAAATCAT
This sequence comes from Epinephelus moara, assembly GCF_006386435.1. Classification (NCBI taxonomy): domain Eukaryota; kingdom Metazoa; phylum Chordata; class Actinopteri; order Perciformes; family Serranidae; genus Epinephelus; species Epinephelus moara. Next base: position 44,184,246 of record NC_065509.1, on the reverse strand, counting down.
TTATTAATTAATTTTACCTTTTATATATTTTTCTTTTCACTCCTTTATTGTAAATTTATTATGTTTTATATTTTATTGCCCTGCTGTATATATGTGCTGTACAAATAAAGCTGCCTTCTCTTACAATTATTTTGTTTTAAGACAACAAATAAACCGAATTTAAAAAATTACTAAAGAGGTTCAGTATTAATCCACCTAAAGTTATATTCCAGCAGTGAGGAGAAGACTTAGGAAACACTTAAGGAAACAAAACTGACAGAAAATATAACGCACAGGTGCTGCATGTGACTGTGGAGAGAGATAACTGACGGCTGAGTGTCTCCCTGCTCCTCGTGTTCAGGTGGTGTCACGTTCACGGTGAATAATTTACGATTAATTATTTAAACTTTATTAATTTATGTATCTAATTAAAGATGAAATACGTTAAAGTGATGTTTGTGTTTTTATTTCCTGTTGATCTCAGTTCAGCTGCAGTTCTGTCTGTTAACCAGCAGATGTCAGCGAAGCTCCATCAGCTGCAGCTGTTAACCCTTCAGACGGAGGAGGAGAAGAAGACAGGAGGAGGAGGAGGAGGAGGTGTTAGAGAGGAGGAGGAGGAAAGAGAAATTTAAAATAAGAGGAGAGAAAGAGAAGAATAGAGGATGATGGGAGGGAGAGAAATGAACAAGTTGCGGAGGAAAAGATGGAGAGAAAGAAAGAGGAGGAGGAGGTGTAGAGGAAGATGTAAAGTAAGAGGAGAGAAGAAAAGATGATGGACAGCAGAGGGAGAAATAAAAAAGATAAGGAGACAAATAAAGAGAGGAGAAGGAGGAGGTGTAGAGGAAGAGATGTAAAGTAAGAGGAGAGGAAAATAGGAAGGAAGGTGAGAGAGATGATGAGACATGAGGTTGGACTACAGAAAGAAATGAACAGAGGAGAAAAAGATGGAGAGAAAAGGGGAGGAAGAAAGAGGAGGGAGGTGGAGGAGAAGGAGGAGGGAGGTGGGGGAGGAGGAAAGACAGATGTACAGTGAGACAAAAGAAAGATGAGACACAAGGCTGGATGAGAGGAGGAACAAGTTGAGATAAAAAAGATGGAGAGAAAGAAAGAGACGAGGAGGAGGTGAAGGAGGAGGTGAGGAAGATGTAAAGTGGGGGAGAGGAAGGTGGGGAGGAACAGGAGAGAGATGCTGAGACACAAGGCTGGATGAGGAGGACAAATAAGTATGATCAGGAGAAAAATATGTAGACAAATAAAGAGAGGAGGAGGAGGAGGAGGAGGAGGAGGAAGAGATGTAAAGTAAGAGGAGAGGAAAATAGGGAGGAAGATGAGAGATGATGAGACATGAGTTTGGACTATAGAAAGAAATGAACAAAGTGAGGAGAAAAAGATGGAGAGAAAGAAAGAGAGGAGGAGGTGAAGAGGAAGAGATCAGGTGTACAGTAAGGAGAGAAAGGTGGGGAGGAAGAGGAGGAGGAAGCTGCAGTGATGTCACTTCCTGTCACCAGCTGTTGAATTAAAGACAGAATAATAAAATCAAATCATCAATAATATTTAATAACGTCCGTCAGACGAGGTCATGGTGGTAATTAACGAGCTGAGTGTCTCTGAACCGTCGTACCTAACGAGTCTGTAGAACCGTCCAATCAGGAGTGGAGCGTGCTAACGAGCAGCAGGGGGCGGGGCTTCCACAGGCAGATGGATGATGTGTCTGGGCGCCGTCCCTCAGCTGTGTTGACAGAAAGCAGAAAATGATGATTTACTAGGTGAGCTCTGATTCACGCCGCGTCCCCGATGAATAAAGATCAAATTAGAGGTTTATGAGCTGCGCTGTCTGTCCTGACATTTATATGAGCTCCGGGCGCCGCTCGCCATGATTTATGTTTACAGCCGCGCAGGAAGAGGAAAAAACAAATGAAGTAGCCTGGATTCATATTCTAATGCTCTGTGCACAGGTGCATGATGGGAGCTGAGAGGTGACGAGTCACAGGTGAGGAAGATGGAGGTGAGGAAGATGGAGATGAGGAAGATGGAGATGAGGAAGATGGAGATGAGGAAGATGGAGGTGAGGAAGATGGAGGTGAGGAAGATGGAGGTCATCGTCAATACTGATGAAACTAAAACGTTTATTTACAGAGGAAACTACCAAAGACACACAGAGACACACACAGACACACAGACACACAGAGACACACAGACACACAGACACACACAGACACACACAGACACACAGACACACAGAGACACACAGACACACACAGACACACAGAGACATGGCCGAATATCAGCAGTTGGGGATTCGGCGCCTTGCTCAGGGGCACCTCAGCAGTGCACAGGGGACACGTCCCCCTCAGTATTAGGAACATGTGTATTTGTGCACCCTCAGTGAAAACATTAGACAACTTTCATTCTGACAGAATTCAAGACCTTTCCAGTGTAATCTGATGCAGCAAGGGAACACCTGGTGCGTAACATTTAAACAGAACGCAGGAAATAAAGTTTTTGAACAAACAATAGAACAAAGTGTGACGTCACTTCAGACCTTATTTCACCCAGCTAACCAAAAAACCCACTGACTTCAAGACGAGGGAACAAAGAGCGCTAACACGCTAACTCATGTCAGGGTTTTAGGACTTGTTCTTGGAGCTCTCTGTCAGAAAATGTACCGCCATGTTTCTACAGTAGCCCAGAGCAGACAAACCAAACACTGACTCTACATAGAGACATTCATGCAGACATTCACTGCGATGGTAAATGTGTTGAACCAACTGGAATGTACATTTTCAACAAAAGCAGAGCAAACGGCTGCACTGAAAGCTTTTATTGAACAAAAGGATGTGTTTGCCGTCCTTCCTACAGGGTTTGGTCAAAGTTTAATTTACCAACTGGCTCCGTTGATCAGGAAAAAGATGGGACTCAGTGAAAACCCAGTGGCTATTGTTGTTTCTCCGCTAGTTGCTCTCATGGAGGAGCAGGTCAGGGAAGTGACCAAGCTGGGAATCACAGCCATGCAACTCGGAGTCCACAGTGAGGAGGAAATCCACAAAGATGGCAACACTCTTTCCCATCACAGCTCATCTCCGCGGCAGCTCGCTGGTCTGTTTACAGCGGCGTTGTGCTCTACGTCACACGTTTGTTTACTGTGATTGGTTTTCATCTTTGCAATTGTGTGAAGGGGCACTTTGAGTGACAGCTGTTGATACCGCCCCTCGGGAATAGAGGAAATGTACACTCCAGACCCATTCGTGTTTTGCGAACTGGGTCTGGCAACGGCAGGCTAGTGGCATCAGAAACCAACAAAAAAAGGCATCCTTTAACGTTAGCATGATATGTGGCCAGTTGATGTTACAGTTTAACGCCACCCGGAGGCATCGGGGGAAACACAGCAGGACAAGGACGAAAGTTAAGGCGGTGAAAGTCCCAGTGAAGCGGGCGGAGGGTGTGGTGGATGGGTCCAACAACCACCGACTTTCACCCGAGAGAGTGGTGTTCGTGTCCGTGTGTGTGTTGTTGAAGGAAACAACGTAGTGCTTTTATTTTGAAAGAGACTGTATGCAAACTGTACATTTCCTGTGAAAACAGAAGTGTATTTTGAAAACAGACAATGCATGTAACAGGCTGAAGTTGACACGGCGTCCCAGAACGTCAACAACCAACACACCCAGGGTACCTTGGACGTCAACTTGATGATGCGTTATACCTTCACTCTGCTGGAGGGGAATATTGTACTTTTTTTCTGCACTGCAAACACTGCAAACACTGCATGTTGGACCATCCTGTTTATTGAGCACTTCTTCCTTTTTCTTCTTTTACTTTTGTATACTTTGTGTAACTGAGTATTTCTATATTTTTCCTGTTGCTGCTTTTACTCAGAGCAGAAGTACGTAAAGTACAGGATGTCAACACAAACAAAAATCTGCAGCTTTACATTATGTGACATGTGATGATGGCTCTCTGCTGGAAGTTGAACCAGTTGTGTTTGAATGAAACATGGCTGCACAACATGAGTGAAGACACAGAGAGTCTTTAATCTGCAGCCACTTGATGGCAGTGAAGCATCGTGATTCGACTGTGGGAGGAAACCGAGAAAAAAACCTGCATTTGTCATAAAAGGTTGTGAAAGAGAAGAGGAGGAGGAGGAGGAGGAGGAGGAGGAGGAGGAGGAGGAGGAGGAAGAGGGGAGGCTGGGAGAGCATCCATAATGTATGTGATCAGTCAGAGAGAAACACTGGAGGAAGATGCATATTTACAGGGGTTATGATACTAATGATGACACAGATGCTGAGGCCCACATGAACTGACAGAGACAGAGACAGAGAGGAGAGAGGAGAGGACTTCCTGTCCGTCACTCAAACAGGAAAAAAACAAAAACAAAGACAGCTGCTGAAAAATGTCCATCTGAACCTCTCGCTCATTCTGACTCCTAAAATCTGATCATCTTAAAACAGGAGAAGAAGAATTAGCTGATGATGATTTCACCTGGTTCTGCTGCCTGATATAAAAAATAAAAGGAGGTGAGGAGATGAGGAGTGAGGAGTGAGGAGGTGAGGAGTGAGGAGTGAGGAGGTGAGGAGTGAGGAGTGAGGAGTGAGGAGGTGAGGAGTGAGGAGGTGAGGAGTGAGGAGTGAGGAGGTGAGGAGTGAGGAGTGAGGAGTGAGGAGGTGAGGAGTGAGGAGTGAGGAGCAGCTGCATGTGGCTTTTATCTCACATCACAACACATCATGAGATCAGCGCTCAGCGTCCTGCAGGGTTTGTTTCAGAGCTGCTGCACAGTCCACAGCGCAGGAAGGGAACCCACCACATGATGCACAGAGAGTCACACACTGATCACACTCATCATACAGAACAATATACATTATTAGATTATAATTACTGATGCATTGATGCTTCCATTGGTTTAAAACATTCTGCTCAACCATACATATGAAAAATAAAAATTCAAAAAGGTTTAAATTAATTTTTTTTGTCCTTTTAATGTAAAGGTGGTGATGCTAAAATATTTTTATGACATCACAAAATGTGCTGTTCATACGATTCAGTGTTATTCCATTATAAATTTGAACATTTTGTTTTGTATCAGTACGATTTTTCACAGTTTCAGATATCAGCTGCGAGGGTCATAAGGACAGAGGAGTGTCGTATGATGTAAAACCCTGTGAGGCAAATTGTGATTTGTGATATTGGGCTTTATAAATAAAATTGATTGATTGATTGATTGATATAACTGTTGCAGTTTCTGGGACTCTCAACTAAAACATCTTGAATTTTTGTCAACTAAAACATTTTAAAATTTCATAGACAAAAACATCCCAAATTTTCGTCAACCAAAACGTTTCAAATTTCCGTCCGCACCTCACACAACCCAACGTCAGAAGGAAACTCTCCCTCTAACATCACCTTTGTGTCTGATGAAGCGTCAAAATATTTCCAACATAAATCAGTCTGAATCTTCTGTAATCAAACGTAACGTTCATGACTTCAGTTCGACCTCGTTACTCTTGATTCAGAATACTGTTACTTGATTCAGAATACTAATGTTGACTCCTCAGTGTGAATAATCGCTCTGTCCTCCATCACATCGTCTCACTGCTGCTCTGCTGAAGCCACGACCTGCTCAACATGTCTCTGCTGTATATTTACTGTATATATAAATATGACTTGTGTTCCATCTGTAAGAGGAGAAATGTGAACACAGTTAAAGAGACTTAATGAGGACGTCTTCCTGTGACCTCGCTCCTCTTCAGATCTTCTCTGACATGAAGAGCAGAGTGATGTTTCAGAGCAGGAACATGTTTGTGAATGTGTGTGTGTGTGTGTGTGTGTGTTTCACAACATATGCAGCCTGTTAAGTGTCAAATATTAGACGAATTACACCACATTCATTTTACTGCTAATTACAGCTGTCAATATTTGTTGCCCTAATTTACTAATTTATGGCCTCAAATTACTTAATTACCTCAAATTAATAATTACTGCTCTGAAAACACTGTTTTGCTTCCAGACGACAGACGAGAGATTTTATGAACAACATGACGTCCACAGTAGCAGTATAGATTTACAGACATTTCCATTTAAATGGATGTTTACAGGGTTCCTACATGTTAAGGTAATTAGATTTAAGAGTTTTTTTATGCCACACAAAAATAAATTTAGGACCAATTAAACAATAACTAAAAAGGACATCACTTACTCAGAGTTAGGGTTACAACAGTTTGAGATTTTCACATTACGATCACCGTCTCAGAAAATACTGTGGTGTCATGGCATCACTGTATTACCAACCCAGTCTCACTCCAAAGTTGTTGAAAACTTGCGTTTGGTCATTGACCTCTGATGTCAGACACGAAAAAGCCGTCCTTTCATGTCGGCATTATACGCGGTCAATTGCTGTTATTGTTTAACAGAGTCTGGTGGTGTCGAAAGTTAAGGCGGCTAAAATCTGAGTGGGGCGGGCAGGAGGGTGGTGGATTGTCCAACAACCACCAACTTTCACCCAGGAGGCCGGTGTTCACTTCCTGTGAGATTGTAAAGCCAAACCCTGTTCTTTTTCCTAAACCCAACCACGTGTGTGTTGTTGAAGGAAAAAAACATCAGTTGGTGGTCTTGTACCGACGTAGTGCTTTTATTTTGAAAGAGACTGTATGCAAACTGTACATTTCCTGTGAAAACAGAAGTGTATTTTGAAAACAGACAATGCATGTAACAGGCTGAAGTTGACACTGCGTCCCAGAACGTCAACAACCAACACACCCAGGGTACCTTGGACGCCATATGTGGACGTGGAAAGTCCATGACCACACGTGGACATGTGACGAGGTCACAGTGAGGATGTGTTGATATCACAAATTATTATCATCAGTCAGAATGAGCCTTAGAGGAATTAGTGGTTAGTTTTGGTTGAACGAATGTTTTATTACTTTATTTAAACCTGAAACCATTTTTAACAAACGTTAAAAGTCTCCCCTGAGAAAATAATCTTAATAATGTTGAGATTTTTTGTCCAGTTGTTGTTTTTTTTCAATATCACAGATATACACGATACAATAACTGTCGGTTTTAATAGATTGATAAGGTTCATACTGTCTTCTTATTTAGAATATTTTAAGGTTTAAAAAAACCTTAAAATATGTCGGTTTTAATATCACTGTATACTTTAATACCGGTATATCACTGCGACCCTACGCAGGGTTAAGTACATTTTGCCCAATTATTTATTATAACATCAAACTCTTTTAGTGACGTTAATGTGAGAGGAATTTAAATAATTATAATAATAATAAAATAATTATTTTGAAATGTCACAATGCAGCGTCAGAAAAAAAAATGAATTATACAATCCAACTTCCTTTGTCTTTTTTCCATAAGATTATGTTCAGAGCATGTCTGAGAGCCTGACAGTGTGAATATGTGACTGATAAACAGGCCATAATACTCAAATGTGGAACTAATATTTGGCTTCAATAGAAATGTTTTACATTTTTTGGGATAAAAGGTTTCCAGGACTCTCCTCTGCTCACAGCAGAACATCTCAGGGAAACTTTCCAACAGGACTGGTCATAAAGTCCAGTCAGTTTTATTCACAGTCTAATATCACAAATCACTAATTTGCCTCAGAGGTCTTTACAATCTGTGCAGCACACGACACGCTCCGTCCTTTACGACCCTCAAAACTGCAGGATCCCTCATCCTGGACGGACAGACAGAAAACTGCCGCCATGTGTAACCAAAATAATGAAATTATAAACCAGTAAAGTTATAAAAATAAGTATAAACAAATCACAAAATTATGCATCTCACCTCTGGTCACAGTTTCTGCTTAGTCAAGCTGACCTTTGACCTTATTGATATAAAATGCCATCACTTCATGATTTTATAATAGTATGTTGTTACCCTGAACATTTTTAAAGGTCTTTTAAAAACTGCCTTGAAGGAAACATGTTGCTGCTCTGTATGGTCTTTGGCCTTGGCGGACTGCGGACATCATTTGTTCGGCCTGTATGTCCCTCCTCTCTCACTATTTTCCCCTTGTGTTGCTTAATGTATCGTATGTATTTTAAAATGTGACACAGTTTTTATTTCTACTGTTGTAACTGATTGTGCCGCTGTCTCGACCAGATCTCCCTTGAAGACGAGGTCTTGTATCTTAGTGGGACCTTCTGGGATAAAGTAATGATAAATAAAATCAAATTATAGAAAATACATGTGTAACATTTTCTCATAATTAGTGTCTGAATTCTTGCGTTATGGCTGAAAAACATGTTTTGTCAGGTCACAGTGACCTTTGACCTTTGACCACCAAATTCTAATCAGTTCATTGTTGAGTCCACGTGGACGTTTGTGCCAAATTTGAAGAAATTCCTTTGAGGCATTCTTGAGAAATTGCACCTTGACCTTGACCTTTGCCCACCCAAATTCATCCTTGAGTCTAACTGGACAGTTAAAAAAAATTCCCCTCAAGGCGTTCTTGAGATATCACATTTTCAAAAATGGGATGGACGTGGCAAATCTGAAGAGATTCCCTGAGGTGTTCTTGAGATATTGTGTTCAAAAGAATGGGACGGACAGATGGACAACCCAAAAACATAATGCCTCTGTCCAGGGCAATCACCAGCAGGAGCCATAATAAACTCAGGCCAGGTTTCAGAATCAAAACTACTTGGTTAGGTTTAAGGAGAAATATCACTGTATGGGTTAAATAAAGTACCTTTGTTACGCTACTTAACTGACATAGTTAACTATGTAACATCTCATGACTATGTAGTTAAATGTCAAATTTAAAGAAATTCCCTTAAGGTCTTCTTGAGATATCGCATTTGCAAAAATGAGACAGACAAGGTCACAGTGACCTTGACCTTTCACCACCGAAATCTAATCAGTTCACTGTTGAGTCCAAGTGGACGTTTGTGCCAAATTAGAAGAAACTCCCTCAGTGTGTTCTTGAGATATAGTGTTCACAAGGATGGGTCGGACTGACAGACTGACGGATGTACAGACGTCAAGGCATAATAACCTCCGGTCAGGTTTCAGAATCAAAACTACTTGGTTAGGATTAAGGAAAAATATCACTGTATGGGTTAAGAAAGTACCTTTGTTATGTTACTTTTCTGACATAAATATGTAGTTAAGTTTATTTCCTTTATTAATCCTCCTGAGGGGATATTCAATGTCTTCACTCTTGCTTGTCAATTACACACAGGTCTGAAAGACACACACATGCACAAACAGGACCAGGAGGTGAACTGGCACCTCTCCAGCCACCAGTCCACACTCCATATTTTGGTCTGGATGGGGACTCGAACAGGCGACCCTCCGGTTCCCAACCCAAGTCCCCATGGACTGAGCTACTGCCGCCCCTACGTAATGTCACGTGACTACATAGTTAAAAAAAATAAAAAAACCTCGACGTTGACTTTTTGTTTCACAGAAGACACAAACACTGTTTCCTGGGTTAAAGTCCTGTGTTTGTTTGGCCCGTCCATCCTCCTCCTCCACCCCGACCTCCTCCAAACTCAAAAAACAATCTACCACTTCAACTCAAAAAATGAAGGTAACAATTTGCACAAATCTTTATAAGTAGTTCCAGCTCTGGCATCATTAAGTAAATCCTGTGAATCATTTAAAATCTGTAAAATCAATTAGTTTAGTAAAACCATCATGATTTGCTTTGACCTAAAAAAACTCAATTCATTTGGACCAACTTAATATTTATCCAAAAGTCATGTTGATATTTAGTGGTCAAACTATTTTATTCAAGATATTCTAACTTATTTATTTTAATTCCATCCTTCTTAAAATAAGTTGTCAACTGACTAAAATATGTTATTGAGACCAACATAATTTTTTATGCTGAAAAAATACTTTATTTTAAGCATTATCCACTGACGCCACCAATAATTTTTTATTGCATTTGCAGACTCTATCATTGTTATACTATGTCAGTCAATTTGAGCGTCTCATATTGCAGCAGATGGGTTGTATTGGACTTTGTTGCAGGCCAGTGTGTCTCATTCAGACACTAACGGGAGCCTTTGGCGTCGATATCAGAGGTCGAGAGGCGTGACAAAACATCTATATGTGATGACCTGTGAATGAGGACAGGTTATCGTCTTACCGTCTGGATGATCTTCGATTTAACACTACAAAAACCCAGATTTTGATCAGCTGTGTTGTAAATGTTTCAACATTCAGTAGTAATATTTTTAAAGTTCTTGATTTCCATAATATCTTCACATGCTAACATGCATACAGTAAACTTTAGGTAAAGATCTGAATAAGAAACTCCACGTTACCATCCTGTTTGGTGCTGAACTCTAGTATCCGATGTGACTCAGCACCGTCAGTATATGAACATAATGCTTTGGGACTTTGAGCAGCTAAAGATGATAAATGAGTTGGAAGCAGTTTTTTTTTTACCATAAATAATGTAATTGTCTCCTTGTTTATTCTTGGACACAAACACCAGTGTGTCGATGCTCCTATGATTTAGCGCCTCCAGCCTACTTGGACGACCCTAACATAATAAAAGAGCACTAATGACAGAGGGAGGATCGCTCTTCTCTCACCGCTGTGTTTAATTCATGAACGTTTGATTCATTTTCCTCCCTCTGAGAGGAAACGTCACACTGAGACGTCTCTGTGTCACTCAGAGTGGAGACACAGTGGTGTTAATGCTCAGCCTTATTAGACCGGACACTGCTCATAATTCTTCGTCTCTCACGGATGTTTAATTCATGTTTCCTCCCAGTCCGACACATTCAGCGTCAGTTCGGCTCCAACAAAGAGCAGCTGCTAATGGTCTTTTTAGAGAGGAGGATTAAAATAAAACTCACCGCTGGACGGGGACGGACAAAGGACACACGGCAAGAAGAAGAGCCCCTGTCAGATAAATATGAACCCTTTCATTGAGCCAGGAGAGGAAACAGTCTCTAAACACAGGCTGTGTGATTAGTCTCATCTATATCTGGATTTTCCCAGAGTCAGAGGTTCACTTGGTTCACACTGAGATGTAGAAAGCCCAATTAAAAGTGTGAAACTCTGCAGTGCATGTTGTAAGATTTGTTTCTGCTCATACACATCAGACGTGTTATGTTAACACTAGCTATTTACAGTCACTGTGACACGCTAACTACTCAGACCATTGTGACAGTCGCATGCATCAAACTACTGCAACTTTTCCTTTTCTATTACTGGGAACCATTTACTGCAGTTTGACTGGTGAACATTAAGAAACCCTTTAGTGACTCATGACGTTTGGGCAGATATTAGGTATTTGTCTTTGGACAGAGCTGTAAGTATTCATCTGGACATTCTGACTTAATGGTTTGAGAGTTGATTACTTCAGTGTCTGGATCCCTGTGGTGGAAAGTGACAAAACCATTAACTCACTTAAAGTACCAAAGACCTTTATTTACCTCAACTACAGAGCGTACCAGGCCTTTATTGACCTCAACTACAGAGGGTACCAGGCCTTTATTGACCTCAACTACAGAGGGTACCAGGGCTTTATTTACCTCAACTACAGAGGATACCAGGCCTTTATTGACCTCAACTACAGAGGGTACCAGGCCTTTATTGACCTCAACTACAGAAGGTACCAGGCCTTTATTGACCTCAACTACAGAGGGTACCAGGCCTTTATTGACCTCAACTACAGAGGGTACCAGGCCTTTATAGACCTCAACTACAGAGGGTACCAGGCCTTTATTGACCTCAACTACAGAGGGTACCAGGCCTTTATTTACCTCAACTACAGAGTGTACCAGGCCTTTATTGACCTCAGCTACAGAGGGTACCAGGCCTTTATTGACCTCAACTACAGAGGGTACCAGGGCTTTATTGACCTCAACTACAGAGGGTACCAGGGCTTTATTGACCTCAACTACAGAGGATACCAGGCCTTTATTGACCTCAACTGCAGAGGGTACCAGGCCTTTATTGACCTCAACTACAGAGGGTACCAGGCCTTTATTGACCTCAACTACAGAGTGTACAAGGCCTTTATTGACCTCAACTGCAGAGGGTACCAGGCCTTTATTGACCTCAACTACAGAGTGTACCAGGCCTTTATTGACCTCAACTACAGAGTGTACCAGGCCTTTATTGACCTCAACTGCAGAGGGTACCAGGCATTTATTGACCTTAACTACAGAGTGTACCAGGCCTTTATTGACCTCAACTACAGAGGGTACCAGGCCTTTATATACCTCAACTACAGAGGGTACCAGGCCTTTATAGACCTCAACTGCAGAGGGTACCAGGCCTTTATTTACCTCAACTACAGAGGGTACCAGGCTTTTATTTACCTCAACTATAGAGGGTACCAGGCTTTTATTTACCTCAACTACAGAGGGTACCAGGCCTTTATTTACCTCGACTACAGAGGGTACCAGGCTTTTATTTACCTCGACTATAGAGGGTACCAGGCTTTTATTTACCTCAACTACAGAGGGTACCAGGCTTTTATTTACCTCGACTACAGAGTGTACCAGGCTTTTATTTACCTCGACCACAGAGGGTACCAGGCCTTTATTGACCTCAGCTACAGAGGGTACCAGGCCTTTATTGACCTCAACTACAGAGGGTACCAGGCCTTTATATACCTCAACTACAGAGTGTACCAGGCCTTTATTTACCTCAACTACAGAGGGTACCAGGCTTTTATTTACCTCAACTACAGAGGGTACAAGCTATGTCAAAGCATTACAGTCTAACTTCTTTCAATACTGATCCAACTGTGATGTGAGCGCACCTCTGTAGCTTGTAGTCTTATGTAATTGGGTTCACACAAAGACATCACTGCCTGTCTGCACTATGCTCATATGGTGGTTACTGCTGACATTGGGACAGTGTTGAAGTGAAAGCGTAGCACCCACCCTCTGGTTAACACCGTTAGCTCTGTCCGCACTGTTGCTGTTGTTTAGCACCGTTTATGGAGTTAACACTTTTAGCTGCCAGCTCAGCCACCTCCATGTTGAGAACTATGTGCAGACAACTCATACACTCTGAATTTCACACAGAGCCCCTTTAAGTAACATTGTCAATGCAGGACTTTTACCTTTAGTGGAGTATTTTCACAGTGGGGTATCAGTACTTTTACTGAAGTAAAGGATCTGAGTACTTCCTCCTCAACTGTCCAAACATTTATAAAAGTGTCGCTGTCTGTCATCAGACCACACAGGGACAAAAACACAGCGGTGACATTTGTATTCAGGTCGTCCAGTTTCACCACAGTGGGAATTAAAGACAAAAAGAAATAAAAAGAAGAAGTTCAGAGCTTTGAGGAGCTGGATGTGTGATTCTGACTCTGTCTCTTTCATCCAGAGACACTCAGAAGAATACTAAAGAGTCAGGAAGCACATAGCTGACGACTCAAAGCCTGAACTGAGATCAGCCCAGGTCTGTACAACAACACGTTTATCCAACAGGAAACAGACAACAAACTGTCGAGTCAATCACCGAGCCCTGAAGTCTCACGTTATCAAGACACACTCGTAAAAATCAGAGTGAAAATATTTAAATCTTCAGTTTCTGTATACGATTTCTGTCTGACCGCACCGAGAGGTTCTCAACTATTATTCATAAAGTTCCCTTTTCAAATCAGGGGCCTCACATTTCTACTCAGGGTCATAAAAAAAAAATCTGTTTCTGTTTGTTTGTTCTGTGGGGGAGTAGAAGTAGAAAGAGATAATGGAAATACTCAAAGTACCTCAAAATTGTACTTACCTACAGTAGCGTAAAGTAGAGTAAATGTACAGGTGTGCAGGGAGGAGCAGTGTCAGGTGACTCTGAGGACACCTGGTGGACAGGTGAGGAGGAGCTGCAGATAATCAGACAGACAGCTGTGAGTTTGAAGGTTTGCTAACGTGACGACTCATCCCGTCAAACATTCTCTGTGCTCAGAACAATCAGAGAAATGCAGCGAGCATGTGTTCATTAGCATATCCGCAGATACTCAGACGGCAGACGTGTTTCAATCAACACAAAACAGAAAGAACTCTGCGTTAACATTGAGTCTGGATCATCTGAAAACATTTGATTCTACTTCCTGCTACTGCAGTTTCTCTTGATTCAAGTGAACATCAATGTCTGAGTCAACAAACGTCACATTTTATGGTTCCTAAATCTAACTTTACATTAATTACTTAACTGTACATTAAGGACATAACGTCATTTGTGGGGCACAAATTCGTACAATATTATATGAACTGTTACATGAGCATATGTTGAGCAGCTAACGGTGTTAATTCCATAAACAGAGCTTAACAGCAGCAACAGTGCTGACAAAGCTAACAGTGTTAACCAGGGGGAACCAGAGGGGGGTGCTACACTTCCACATCATCCAGATGTCAGCAGTAACAGCCGAATGATTCAGATTGCCACATGAGAACTACACCTGTGATCATTAAAAACAAAAACAAATCAAAATGGTGCCATTTGCTAAATGTGCCCTCAAAAATGCAAACCCATCTCCGTAATGACTTTCTTTTCCTTTCTCTTTCGGTAAAAAAGTCATATACAGGTCTGCAATGATGATTGTTGGTAACATGTATGTTGACGTTGCCTAATGTCAAGTCTTTATTTGATCATGTGACCAGACGATACGATACAGGAGCAAGTTTAGGCACAAAATCTGTCAGACTGACGAGCTGAGCACATCTGCAGGTCCAGTGAGCAGTCGGGACTTTTAAACAGAAAAGCAGCAATAGGAAAAGATGAGAGAAAAACCAACAGGAGGAAAGAGTTAGCAAGTTAGCGCCCTAAATTATATTAATCTGGCTTTTTTATAAACAGTTGTCAGTGGTGTGTGTGTGTGTGTGTGTGTGTGTGGACCTTATAACTAGTAACTAGTGTGCAGTGGAGCCCGTCGTAACTACCTTACACCACTTTATTTTTCAGTGTGCAGACGTCACGTGACGTTCTTGGTTGTTGTTGCTGTCACATCTTTGTCAGCTCGCACATACTTCAATGCATTGATCAATCAGTATTGACAGTTACTGATAATCTGAGCAATAAACACATTTTGGTCAACAAACAGCTTTTGGTCTGTACCAAAAACAAACGACATCATGGCCTTGAAATCCTGAAAAAGCAAACCCATATAAGTTCAGTCTGTTTATGCAGTATGTCTAATTTGATATTTATTTATTTTATCTAAATTTTGAAATATGTGTATTTTGCAGATCTTTTTTGAAGAGATTTTCTTTAAAAGCTGCTTCCTATATTTCCTGTTTCACTAATGAACCTCACATTAAACGAAATAATTATTTTTTCATTATGAGAATCATTTTTAGTTTTTAACAATTGTTATATTTTAAAGACTAAATTTTACACCCTCAAGATTTCTTTATTAATGTCTCAATATTCAGAATTAACTTGAATAAACCCATTACTTTTAATTTATTTACACATTTTTGTATCTTTTTTAAATAATAATTGTAGGTATATACTTTCATTTATTTGTTCCTTTCTGTTGTTCGACTCATTATATTTCATAAATCCTCGGTGCTGATGAACTCTCGTGTCCTTCTTTGAGGTCGGGGAGGAAGAAAAAGTTAAGAAAGAGATGGAGGAGGAAGTAAAGGACGTGAGGAAGAGGAGGAGGAGGAGAGGGAGGGTTTGGAGCAGAGGGGGTTCTCAAACCCTTCTTTTCCACCTGGTTTGATCGGCAGCGTTGTCCCCGAGGACCCTCAGCTCCTTCTGTCGATCCACGCCGCCTCCTCCGTCACTCACATGTGGACGATGGCGGCTCACCAACCAAACCAAAGCCTCTCAATCTCTCCAAAACTTTATTATATTCTCTCCACACGGCAGTCGTACTTTCTCGGGCTGATGGACAGAGCTCTCCGGGGATCTGAGGAAAGAGGAAGGAGCTCTGTGGATGAATTCCATAAAAAAGTGAAAGTAAGAAAAAGAGGTTTCAACTGTTTGACTTTAAGACTGTGATTAAAAACTGATCCTGTATTTACACTGTGTGAAGATAATCCTCCTGTGTATTAAAAACAAACACAAAGATCATATTAAACCTAAATAACAGAGATGCAACGGAACTGAAAAACAGAAACGGAAGAACAAAACGATATTTGTCCCCTCAGAGCTCGAGATACAAACCTCTTCTATGAGACGATCATGACGTCTGATCAGGTGATCACCTTAAGGTCCTGTCATGTTGAAGCTTGACCAATCACAGTTATGTGTCAAAACACAGGTGGCTCCGACAAAACCACCAACCCAATCTCACAGGTCGTCCAATCTCAGAACACATTAGCTTTCAGTCAGTCTGTTTCCATGACATCAGAGGAAATGGATTTATTGTGTCAGACTTTTAAAATCCCTGTAAACATGTCAGTGTGAGTGAAATGGTCCTGCAGTGAATGTGTCACAGTGGGACTAACACACCCAGATCATGTGACTCCTGCATGTATACAGTCAATCAGACCCAAACTGGCCGAGGCGCTCTGAGCATGCTCCACAGTTTCCGCCCCGGGCTTTGACCCGGAAGTCCAATAGCATTAAATGTGTAAGAGAAGAAGAAGCCGGTAACAACATGGAGAAATCTACATCCAGAGCCGTGACTTTTTGGACGGACCAAATGTACAGAGCTGTAAAGTTGTCCACCATGGTACCAGTTAGCTGCTAGCTAACCGTAGCTAACTTGTTTGTCCATTGTTTGGTCTGTGACGTAATAGGTCAACAGGAAAAAGGTCCAATACTAACAAGCTGAAAGGGGGCATATCTCCACCTATCGTAGAGGAGTCGCACATACTTGGCTCAATAAATGGATTCCCCTCCCGTGCTTGTATACTGGGACAAGGACAGTAGGCCAGTTAGATGTCCTCGTCCAGCTGGAACAGCAGCTCCACTTCACTGTGACTGGAAACAGACAAATAAGCCTCTGGGGGCAGGGGAGATATTTGGGGGGTTCTGGTGTAGTCAGCAAGTATCCGAGCCAAGACTTTCTTTTCAGTGTGCTGGTCATTTCGGCTGATCTCTATAAACAGATATCTGCATATAAATAAAAAGCTAACTGGTCGTCGGACTGTGGCCGATTCTAAGGTTCTAAGATCGAATTTCGACCATGAACACAGTTTGACTGGAGTTCACGAGCAGTGACTGACATGATTGAAAGCTGTGTCAGAGAATCCTCGGCTGTGATTGTTTTTTTTTTCGTTTAGTCGCAGTAGATTCCAGCAAATGCCACTAGAAGCAGTACAAGGAGGAGGAGCCTTTCCTTCTCATTGAACGGTTCATATGATATCTTATGAATTTGCGCCCCACAAATGATGTTACTTCCTTAATGTACACTCACATATTTAGGAGGTTAGGTTTAGGAAAAGAAACATAGTGAGGATGTGCCTTAAAATCACTCAAAGTTCACACGGGATCCGAACACACGACAGTCCTGGGTAAAAGTCTGTTTTTTTTTGTGACCCATCCACCGCCCCAACCTGCCTCCTTATGAGTACTCTGGGCTGCTTCCTTGTTAACTTCTGTCAGTGCATTGGTCCTGTGATCGCAGCCTTTCAAAATATGTGAGATATGTACAAATTTGGGTGCGTTACTTTTCGTAGGAAAATAACTGTATCTTTAAGTTAAGTGCTGTTAACAACTTTGTCTGCAGCGTCTGTGTTCACTTAACATGACGTCGACGGGACGGATTCAGCTGTTACTGATGACCGGTTAAAGCTAAATAACCTCACGCTACTTCATACGGTGAACTAAATCCAAACTGCTCTGTTTTGTCCTATATTTGGATGACAAGTTGTCCCTTTAAACATTTGACTTTTGAAAGAAAACGATGTGTTCAAGGGTGCTCCGACATCTCACACTTTAAGAATCACCTGCTTTTTTTTTTTTAAAAGCCTGAAACAACTAACGTCACTTTGCTGTCTTCAGGTTTTCTCATTGTTTGTCTTCTGGGTTTGATTTCAAGAAGAAGCTTTGATATTCTGATCTGACATCTCAGCGTCAGTTCTTGGACTGTCCTTGAACGCAGCGCCAAAGTGACTTTGACAGAAGAAGAAATGTTGTGTGTGATGGATTATTGATCCATGTCATATTTCGTGTCTCTGCAGGTTTGTTTATGATCAAGAGCTAAAAGAATTCAATCTGAAAAGTGGAGGTACATTTTGGTGGGTTTTATATTTTGGTTCAGGAGCTGTGGCTTTAAACTTTTGACTTTTAAAAGACTGAAAGACATGAAAATTATCTGTAAACAAAAGGACACGCTAACAACCAATCACTTCATCCTTTGAACTGCGTCTGCTTGTTGTTTGTCCTCTGGAGCTGCTTTTCTGACAAAAATAGTGTCAGTTCTTGAAGTGTCCTTGAACACATCAAGAAGGAGACTTCAACATAAATGTTGACTGTGTTACCTTTTGGTGATTTCAGACCAGTGTAATGAGGTAAAAGCGCGGTATGGTCCTTTAAAGGAGTGATCAGTAGTTCTGCTGTTTGCCTGCGACAGATGGCGTCTCCTCCCAGAAACAAATGTTTCCCAGAGAGCTCACACTCACTCACACCAGTCTCTGTCAATAAGTGACATTTTCCATCACAGCGTTTCCTCTTTTAACATTAAATCATAAAATTCAAATGTGGCTCGATGAATCTGAGCCTCAAAGCGAGCGGCTCCTTTCACTTGAGTTTTGCTGACATCTCGCTGAGAGTCTCCGGTTTTAAAGTTTAAACACAGACGTGTGCCTGCCTCGGTTCACTTTCTGAATATTTTAAAAGGGAAACTTCACAGGAGACGGATGAAGGTGAGAGGCTGCTGCCACCCAGATTAAACAGAAAGCATTAAAACCGAGTTAACACCGACTCTCTCCCTCTCTGCCTGCGCTCAGGTGTGATGGTTTTAATCTGAGGGCCGGATTCCCAGATAGCTCTGCCTTTGTCAGTAACACTCTACAGTCTTTAACATCTGTGCACCTGTAGTCAGAAAGTACGGTAGAAAGAAAGTTTTAATTAGGCTGAAACTTCTCATGTTCGGCTTCATAAAGGAAACAGGAAGAGAGCCGAGATCTGAGTCTGCCCAAAGACAATAAGATAAAAAGCAGCGTTACTCAAAGGCAGCGCCCTTCAAAGAGCCTGTTAGGATAAATCACCAAATGAGTCTCAGCAGTGGAGTCAGCTCTCACTGAGCGTGTGCGGCGCGACCACACGACTGTCCACCATCATCATCGTCTTCACCGCCACTGGACAGGACAGGACAGGAGAGGACAAGCTGTTTCCACAAACACCGCCAGACAAACAGTCCATTTGCACATCAGATCGGTTGCACCTCTGTCTCCGCTCTGTGCCGAGTGTTTGTGGTGGAATCAGCTCATTAGACCGGATGTTATTGTTCTCGTGGCGGTGTTTTCCCACAAAGCGGCGGTGGTGTAGGAACCGTCCTCGGGTGATTTCTAAAACGACTTCCCGCTGTCGCCACCATCCTAATGAGTCTGTGTGTTCCTCCCCGGCCTCTCATTAAGTAAAAGTAGTGCATCCTACAAAAAAAGTGACAACACAGACCGCCAGCCCCGCCCCCCCCCCCTTTAACCAGGCAAGATGCAGAGAAGGAGACAAGGTCTCGAGGAAATGAGGAGACCAAGGGACAAGGAGGGAGGAGACAAGGCCTTTTTATGGTCAGTATTTTCTTCTGCAGTGAACATTTAGTAATTACCTATTTATAATATAGTTTTTACTGTTAGTGGCGGAGTCCGCCACAGATACAGTCGGTATTTATGGGAACAAACACACAACATGTCTCATCCTTTTACACTCAGGGGAAAACAAAGCAAATGCTACCATGCTGAGGAGTTCCTGTGTGGCTTTGTGCACATAAAATAAACTTAAAAATCTGGAGTTAAAGGTTTTCTTTCAAACCTGGACCCTATTGTTCTAGTTTTTGTGTCTAAGTGAAATTGGTCCTGTATTTAGCAGTGCAACCACCCAGGGTATGTTTGCTCCATCAGTGTACATCCACTAAAGCCCTGTCCCCACCAGACAAAAAAACCCACTAACATCTGGGCTTTTATTTCACGGGAAAGGTTAAAATCGATATTCATTACGGGAACTGCCCATTGGTTCGACATCCTATTGTTCCGACCATATTAAACCCGTTGTTCCTAAGTCCGTTCCGAAATCATCATGATGCCCTGTGGTTAAGGTCTGGTTAGGTTTAGGCACAAAAACCACTTGGTTAGGGTCAGGAAAAGATCATGGTGTGGGTTAAAATGAAAAAGTGACAAACTCATAAGCCGTGAGCCTGCTCCGCCTCAAGCCGGTCGCGGCGCACAATACGCCTGCCGCGAACCATTCAGCACCGCGGACAGTCGGACTAATGGGATGTCGAACCAATGGGCTGTCCAACCAATGACACGGACCCATTCATTACCGGGTCAAATGTCCGCAGTAGTCACGGATCACACGACACCCAGGTGGATGCGCAAATTTTAGCCCCTTTGCCGGCGCAATACAGTGACGCACTGCCACAAAATAATGTCCGTCTCCATCCAAGCAGCGCTCAAAAGTTAGTCATTTGAGAGAGAGACTGAATGGACCCTTTAAGGGCCGACGTCACTGTGATAAGACCAAAGGACTGGACGGAGGCCATCATCAAAAATGCTCACATGTGCAGCGCACACTTCATATCAGGTTAGGGAAAAAGTATTTCCTGTTGTAGGGATGAATAAGGTTATGTGTATTAAGGGTTATCATGTCCACCTCATCAGAAACTGGGGAGGGATTAAGAGGAAGATTGGATTTCTCTGGAACGCTAACTTTTTAGCACATTAGCTAACGTTAGCTTCCATAGCAAAACAAACAAGTGTGGTCCTCCTTTGTAAGATTGGCTTCCTGTGACATCATCCATCCACTGAGTGAGAGCATACGGGTCGGCCAGTCTGGTCCCGTTGGTCAGTGTTTACTTATTCAAGTAACACTGGCGGTCCCGGAGAGTGAGTGACCTGACATGGTGCGTTGGTAAATTCAGTCTGACGCTCTACACTAAAATGAGAGCCCTGTTGGTGGAAGAAACGGAGCGTTATATTTCTACATGAATGAACCAACGGTTAAGTTAATCACACATTCACTCCGCTCGGCGCTCTGCTGCTCCGTCTCCACAGACAGAGTGTCCAGAGTGCGCTCTGCCACTCTGAGAGTGCGCTGCTCTGGATAACCCAACGCTACATTCAGACAGCGCTCCCAATTTATCAGCGCTCCAGTTTGTGTCAGAGTGCGCTCCCACACTCACAATGAGTGTTTCTGAACGCACCACTCACATCATCTTCCTCCATTGTCTAAAACAAGACAACACAACTTGCTAGAACAACTACAGACACTGACACGTTACGTACGATACTGTACCTGATACTCGTTTCATCCGAGTATGTGGCTCAACTGGTCTGAGAGGAATAAATGTGTGATTAACTTAATGGTTTGTTAATTCGTACAGAAACAGAGGTCTCCATTTCTTTGAACAACAGCTCTCTTATTTTCATGTAGATCGTCAGATTGGATTTACAAATGAAGCCAAAATGAAGTCTCTCCCCTGACCGTGTGTGTGGATGCGTTGGGTCTGTTCAGCTGCTGCTCCACAGCAGTAGAAACAGTAAAAACAGCAGTCTGCTCCTTTAAAGCAGTGGCTGAATCTACATACAGGCCTCAGAGCTCCTCGCCCTGCTCTCCTCTCACTCTCCCACTCATGAATAATAAAAATAACAGCTGAATTATTAATACAGATTTTTGCACACAATCTGCAGGGGCCATTATCCAGATCTGTGATGGATCTCATTTAATTCTGACAGATTAGACGGATCCACACTCCTGCCTCCATTGAAGGAGCCGGACCTCCTGAGGTGATTACAAAAAGATCATCTGGAGTCTGAAAGGTTAGAATAAAATTTTCCATATGAATGACGCTGACGTTTGTTTTCCTCGGACGGCGGAAATGTCAGCTCCCCCGACGGATGATCATCTCTGAGGAGGGTGGAGGCGGAGGATGAGGGGGTCCACCCAGAGGCCCCGCCCCCCCTCCATCTGTGAAAGGTCGGGGTTCAGACGGCGCCGCCGAATGAGTGCTCAGATATCCACTTATCTTTTGAAAGCCCACAAACGAGGTAATCCTCTTATTTGACACCTCGACCAGACGCTCATTACTCGCAGCACTTTCTGCAGCCGACCGCTACGAATTTCATGTCAAGACGAGTTTCCTTCGGTTTTATTTAGACAAAAATGAAGCCGTGCGGAGAAAAAGGCTCCCGGCAGCAACACAAAACACCCAACAGCCACCTCCACTAACACAGGTTCTCTAAAATAAACTCACATTTACACCCACGTGTCCTTAACTCACACCAACTCCCATACAGGTGGTTACTGAGGGTTTTAATGGAGGAGGGAAAAGTTTTATTCTGTAAAACCACCTTAAAAAATACTTTGGAGTGCTGATAAAATACAAGAGACTTAAATTAAAGGGAACCACTAGGGGGCATCTTATGGAGTAGACATAATGAAGAGTTATATTTGGCCTAATGATTTCAGATTTTTGCAACTTTAAGTGGGTTTAACTGTAGTCATTATGCCCTAACATTTAATTTGTCATTGAGCGCGTTTACATGCACACTAATAAACCGATCATTATCTGATTTCTGGAGTTACCTGATTATTCAAGTGGTCACGTAAACAGCATAATCCGATAGGCTTTATCAGATAAAAGCCATTATCTGATTATGAGAAATCAGATAAACACACCTAGCTTTTTCCCCAATAGTCAGATTATTCGGTGCATGTATACCCTTTAATCTGGTTTCTTTCGGGTTTTGCTATTTTATACTCCCACTCCACTACATTTTAGAGGGAAATATTGTACTTTCTACTCCACTACGTTAATCTGACAGCTTTTGTTTCCTTTCAGATAAAGATTTTACATAAAATAATATATTTTTATATTCTCAGTGTTTAAATTGTCACTTTTATTTTATCTTACTTATATGTTATGCACTTTGTGTGACAAGTTTATATACAATACACTTGTATATTGCACTTTGCAGTACTTTTACTCCGAATCTACCCAAAGTATGTAAAATTGGCTCCACATTGATAAACTACACATTAGAATGCTCTCACATGTATTTGTTAATGATAAAAACAAACAGTACTGTAAGAATATAAGCTGTCAGCATGATGAGTGCTTTATTTTGCAAATATATGACTTGCGTACTTTTCGAGGTTTTTCAAGGATATGAGTACCTACTGTAACAGGAAGTTTGAGTTTTATGTCATGTACTTGAGGAGAAATCCAACTGAAGGACTGAATCATGTAAACCAGGTTTTTCTGATTATCAGATTATTGAAGTGCACGTAAACGTGTCAAATCGGATTATTACCATTACCTGATTATTCCCAGTTATCTGATTATTGTGCGCATGTAACCGTGCTCATTTATTTTTTTTTTAAATCAAGAAACGAATAAAGCGACAAAGGTAACTATAATTAATGATCAAACTAAGGGACTGTTTGTTATTAATGAGAGGGGAGGGGGTGGTGCATAAAGGAGAAAACATGCCAAATATTTTTTTAAGCACTGGGCAGGGACTTGCGTTTTTTATTTTGGCTTAGGAGATTTACACCTGTAAATGACTGTATTTTTTATTTAGTTTACTCTAATTTTTTAAAGAAAATATGGCTTCCAAACCAACCAGCTGGATTTCACTGTTGAACTATTTACTAATTATCATGAACTATTAATGAACTAATGAACTATTTACTAATTATCATGAACTATTAATGAACTAATGAACTATTTACTAATTATAATTACACAATTACAAAGCAGCAAATCCTCATCTTTGGGAATCTCTATTTATTTTAAAAAATCATTTATTTTTGCATTTTTGCATGAATACTTACTTTAGAATCAAAACCAGAAATACTTTATTGATCCCTGGAGGAAAATTGTAGTTTGTTACAGTTGCTCTAATGTCAAGCATAGAGAATTCTAAAAGTGAAAAAAAAAAAAAAGTAAAAGTACAATGTATGTAAAAAATAAAACGTGCAAAAACACCTGCTCCCATAGCGAATGTGAGTCAATGGAGAGAAAATTATTATTTTATTATTTCCCAGTCATTAAATGCCTTGGATTACACAAATGTTATCTAATAATATTTTTTCATGTTAAGAGTTTGACAGTTTATTGTATGATTCTTCAGTTAAAGGCTGTGGAAACAACGTAATGAGAAAGACTACATGTCGCCTATGTGACGTCACTTCATCACACTTTCCCTCCACTTCTCAACTCACAGTGCTGCTGCTGCGTCTTCTGCCACAATCTACGGAGCCATCAGAACAAGATGCTGGTGTGTTTCGTACCCGAATGTCACCATTCCAACAAGAACGGCTGTTCTTCCTTTCGATTTTCTTTCGAGGCGGTGAAGTGTACCAGAGACACAGCCATGTTCCGAGTGCGAGTGGTGACGTATCATACGCGTCAAGAGCAGCGAAGAGCTGTAGTCCACAAAGTGCTCTCACACAACCTAACAGTATCAAACTTCTTCACGCTAAACTTTAGCCTTCTTTGCATGAAAAAATATATTAAAAATTCACAAACAACATATGTGAAATTCATGGCACAATTCAAACGGAACCAGAAAATAATTTTCATCTAGCCATTGAAATACATTATGAGAAATCAATTTTTAAGGTCCCATGTACTGGAAACGGAAACACGCAACTTACAAACTCTATAGTCTAACCATAGCCTTTTACTTTCGGCCATTGCATGAAGGCTTCTAAAATTATGAAAGTGGTGTTCATTTTATGTTACCACTGTAACGTTAGCATAAAAGCATGGTGGAATTAGCAAGCTGGCAAGCTAATTAGCTAGCTGCTACATGAGTAAAATTTAACAATCACACTCCTGTCACAGCGTAGGAAAGCACATTGCTATCATCAGATGAGTGACACCTTTGTTCGACTTGTTTTCTGTAACCACTGTAATGTTAGCATAAAAGCATGGGGGATTTAGCAAGATTGCTAGCTAGCTAACTAGCCAGCTGCTACATGAGTAAAAATTAACAAATTTAATGCTTCATTTACAACTCCTGTCACAGCTTAGAACAGCATATTACTATCGTGATATAAGTGTGAACTTTGCTCAGATCATTTTCTGTAACCCACGTAACGTTAGCATAAAAGCCTGGTGGAATTAGCAAGCTAGCTAGCGAACTGGCTAGCCACCACATGAATAACATTTAACAATGCTTTATCCACAGACTCTTGTCACAGCATAGGAAAGCACATTACTATTATCACATGAGTGACTTCCTTGTTAGGCTCATTTTCTGTAACCACTGTAAAACTACCATGAAACACTGTGGAATTAGCAAGCTAGCTAGCTAACTACCTAGCAGCTACATGAGTGAATTTGTACAATGCTTTATCCACACACTCTTGTAATAGCGTAGGAAAGCACATTACTATCTTCACGAGTGTGAACTTTGTGAGGCTCATTTTCTGTAATCACTGTAACGTTAGCATAAAACCCTGATAGAATTGGCAAGCTAGCTCGCTAACTAGCCAGCCACAGTCGAGATGGCAGTTTCGGAGGGAGGAGAGAGAGAGGATCACCTCAACAGTTTGTTTGAGCAACATCAATGTCTGTTTGACACAAACCTTCAATGTAAGAGTAATGTTATTGAATATTCTGTGTTACATTATTGGAACATGTGCCGCCATCTTAATAACAACAGAGGTCCCACAATTAATAAGTCTGGTCAATCATTATAGAGCGTACCAGTAAACTGGGAACTCCGTTGGCAGTCCGCCATTACAGCTTCTTATTTAGCTTAAACAGTCCGATTTCCCCATTATACAATGTTTTTAAAACAAAGCGGCTGAAATCAGTTGAAAGCTTAGTGGCGGTGACGTCAAGAGTCATGCGACCGTGGAGTAGTCATGTAGTCCATTAAAGCCTAACGTTAGCTTTTTACTTCTGGCGATCGCATTTAAGCTTCAAATGCGGTATGAAAGGTGTTCATATGTGAAGATTATCTCGCTGAACAAAACCTGTAAGTATCATAAACTTGTGTTAGCCACAGAGCTTATTTTCTGACATAATCCAAAACGCAATGCAAAAATCACATTCACTTTCTCTTCCGGGAACCAGCGCGATGCTAAACTTCCGGGTTGTGATGTCAGCCCTGGCACACTCTATTTAAGCTATAATTTAATAAAGACACCCAAAACCTCACTGTGTGGTTTGACAGGATTTGACTGACAGTGGTGTCTCCCAACAGAGGCAAACAATCAAAGTGTTCCCGCTGATGAAGTCCACAGTTAAAGTTTTGGAGAACATTCCTGTTTCTTGTGCAAAGAATTTATCCAAACTGCCATTTCCAAGATCAACAATACTGAACTCTGATTGGTGCATGGAAGTTTGGAGACAAACAGAAATATAGAAATCTGTCAATAAATGACCAAACCTTTTAAAATCTGTGAGTTTATAGTAAGAACCCGAAAGCGAAAATATCCAAAGTGTCCAAAAAAGTCTAAAAACAGAAAGAAAACTGACAGTCACATGTTCCCAGAGTCCAAGGCAGCGTCTTCCAAAACTCAAAGATATTTAGTTTACAGTAACATAACACAGAGAAAAGCAGAAAATATTCAGCTGAAATCTGAGAATTGTTGATACTCAAGCTTCATAAATGACTCTCAGTGAATAAATCCCTTAAAAACCAGGAGTCTAACTCTGGTGTTTGATGCAACAACCACGGTTGTTTAATAGAGAAATTAAGAACATTTAAGGGATGAAAGAGGTGTTGGTTTTTTTGATAGAGAAGAAGAAGAGATGATCCTCTGCTGTAGATTATCTCCTCCCTGAGCACCTTCACCCAACACCTCCACCACTCTTTCAAAGAGGGAAATAAAAAGGCCTCGACGAATCAGCCGACACCCTGCCGCTCTGATTGTTGTGTGCGCGCTCTTGTCTTATCTGCGCTCTTGTGATCACAGCCGCTGTTAAACTCCCACGGCAAATCACAGAGAGGAAGCAACTCCCAAGAGGAGGCAGAGAACAGAGGCACGAAAAAAAACCCAAAAGCATCAATTAACATGTCAGAGGAGGCAGAAGAAGAGCGTGTGTCTCCAAAATACTCCAGTATCCCCTGTGGAAATAAAACAGCTCCAGCTCTCATTGGAGTCTCTGTAAAGTGGCGAGGAGTCACGGTGAACAGGTGTCATTTATCACTGAGAGGGGGGAAGATATCACACTCTCTGTGATACTGTAGAAGAACCTTTAAAAAGAAATAAATGAAGTCAAACAAAAGACTTCAGATCACACACACAAAGGTTTCAGTCAACAGGTTAAACTACTGTTTCTGCACGAGCCCTAAAGAGACGATTCAGAAAAATAAAAAGGTTACTGTTGTTGAACATTTCGTATCACGGTCCTGATCCTGGTCCTCTCTTCATGTTTATTAAAGCTGTGATATGTAGCTGATACACATGTCTAAAAACATGTGGAGTTGTGTTATATTATCCTAAATGTTTCCAACAATATTCAAACCATACAGACACGTAGATGGCCGCTGGATCTTACATCGGTGGCGCCGCCATACTGCAGAGGGCAAGATCTGCCTGTAAAAAAGTAAACAGGAGCTGTGGTTTTTCTGGAAAAAAACACTATAACATCTATATTTCTCAACCAATTTTAATGAGTTATATTTATATTCATGGGTTTATGATCTATATTTAGTAGGAAAAAGTTTAGTCTCCAGTTAATTAGACTTTCAATAATTAGGCTATAATCACGTCTGGGTGTCAAACACGTAATTAGCTTATAAGCCTTGGTTAATAGTTGTGGAGATGTCCTCATATAATATATTATATTATGGAAGTAAACAACTTTCCAACTAGC
Source organism: Epinephelus moara (assembly GCF_006386435.1). Lineage (NCBI taxonomy): Eukaryota > Metazoa > Chordata > Actinopteri > Perciformes > Serranidae > Epinephelus > Epinephelus moara. The sequence goes on along the minus strand of NC_065509.1, from coordinate 44,156,378 downwards.
TATCAGCAGACTATCAGCAGAGAGTGATGACCACCATGAGTACATTTAAAGAACATCAGTTTTGCGTCTTGTCAGTTAAAAAGAAACAAGCATTCAAATAAACTGTAATCTATCCATGACTCAACGTTTAATGTAAAGTCCTCACAGATGCCCCGGATTGTCAAATGACATAAAAACTTTATGTTCACTTCACACAAAAACTCATCCCTTGTGAGTTTGTCATAATTTTTTATGTTAGGGCAACAATTTTTGAGTTAAATTGACTAAAATTTATAAAGCTCATTTCACCTCATTCACCATCATCATCCTCACTGTGACCTCGTCACATGTCCATGTTTGGTCATGGACTTTCCACGTCCACATATGACGTCCAAGGTACCCTGGGTGTGTTGGTTGTTGACGTTCTGGGACGCCGTGTCAACTTCAGCCTGTTACATGCATTGTCTGTTTTCAAAATACACTTCTGTTTTCACAGGAAATGTACAGTTTGCATATAGTCTCTTTCAAAATAAAAGCACTACATCAGTACAAAAATGCAAATTGACGTTTTTTCTTTTCCTCCATCTAACACATGTGATTGGATTTAGGAAAAAAGATCAGGGTTTGGCTTTACCATCTTACAGAATACGGGCCATGTGAAAGTCGGTGTTTGTTGGATAAAGAGCACTTCCTGTTTCAGAGTTCATCTCTGACTTGCTCTAGTTATTGGAAAACCTCAGCTCACCACAATATATTTGTAAAGTTTAAATAAATAAAACAAATGTTGTAAAATTCGCTTTCAATGTTTTTGTGTTAATATGACAGAATTAAATTTACACACTTATTTTGTGTAAATTTAATGTACGCAAGACTTTTATGTTACTGTAAAGCAGTAAAAACTAAAAGTTTAGATTGAAAGCTGTTTCCAAAAAGAATTAATTTGAGTGAGTGAATTGGGGTTTACAGTTTATTTTTTTCCAATAAATACAGACCTTATTGTCTGTAACATGATAAATAATGTACGAGCTGTGTTGCGATGAACCCCTCGTGACTCGTGAATTTTTTGGGCTGTGCTGAACATTTGGTGGAAGGTGCATGTCAGAGATCGTGTCACAAAAGTCTGTTACTGCACTGAAAAGACTTTAACTGAAAATGATAATGAATGTGTTAATAAACACATTTTTTTTACAGTGAAATTTGGGGGTTTTAATCAGGTTGGATACTCAAACTGTGGCTGTGGTTCAGACTTGAGACAGAGAGGTTGATGTAGAGTCTGACCTGACGTGATTTGATCAAAGCTTTGTTTCCTGTGGTAAAAAAGAGAGCAGACTCCAGATCAGCTCCAGGATCTGGTCCCCAGTAGAAGCAGATAATGCACACATGTTGGGTTAAGTTATATTAAGCTCCAGCAGTGAGCGGGGCTAAAGGTCTGCAGTGAATAAAAGCTGTGCGGTAAATGTATGTAGGTGTTGTGGCTGTTTCCACAGATCCATCCTGGATTAAATGTCTCTTCTAAAGGTTAAATAAAAGCGTGAGCCCGAGCCGCTGTGCAGATGTTCCTCTTGACATGAGCTGTAACATCGTGTGATCCCGTCAGAAGATCAGTCAGAAAACCAAACCTGAAGCCCGCTCGGCTTTATCAGAGGAAATCATCAGCCTTTAATAGTTTTTTAATGAGTTTGTGGAATGCACTCTGGCGACAGTCTAATAAAGGACAAGCTCTGCACAGAGACTGGGGCTGAATAATGTATAAGGGCAGAGGTAGCACTAATGAAAAGATGATGAGAGGCATTCCTGAGAGAGGCAGAGGGAGCGCGGCGAGAGGAAAAGGTGCCAGGAAAAGTTGAAAGAGAGGCCCAATTAATCTTCATGTGCTTACAGAAGAAATTAAACAAAGGCGGGAAAAAAGGACGAGGCAGAGAATGGCAGTTTGAGGGAAACGCAGCGATACCTGCAGAGCTGCAGGAGAGAGCGTCGAGGTGAATAAAGAGACTCTGCGATCTGTTTTAATGATTTCACTGAAAGAGGCGACGCCAACGGAGAAGAAAAGGCCGCTAAAGGAAAGTTACGTCAACTATAGGAGACTTCACACACCCTCAGAACTACCTCTGTGATGAAAGACGGCACGCCATGTTTGTGTGTTTGGCTCAGAGGAGTCAAGGAAAGGAGACAATATGGAGAGGAAAGGTAAGGGAAGGTAGGGGACGACGTAAGGAGACAATAGGGAGTAGAAAGGTAAGGCAGGGAAGGGAAGAGGAGGTAAGAAAGGAGACGAGAGGAATGGTAGTCAAGGTAGATAAGGAAAGGAGGGGGTAAGGAAAGGAGACAATAAGGAAAGGAAAGGAAAGGAAAGGTAGCCAAGGCAGGGAAGTAAAGAGGAGGTAAGGAAAGGAAGCAATAAGGAGAGGAAAGGTAGTCAAGGCAGGGAAGGGAAGGGAAGGAGGAGGTAAGGAAAGGAGACAACAAGGATAGGAAAGGTAAGGGAAGGTAGGGGACGACGTAAAGAGACAATAAGGAGTAGAAAGGTAAGGCAGGGAAGGGAAGGAGGAGGTAAGAGAGGAAAGATATAGGAAAGGTAATAAGGAGGCAGGAAAATAAAGGAGGGAGTGGTAAAGGAAATGAGGAGGTAAGGGGAAGGGAAAAAGAGGAAAGTAAATGATGTTGAAAGGAGGCAAGGAAGGATTGAAGGAAGTAAGGGGATGTAAGGGAAGAAGAGAAAGGGAACAGGAAAAGGGAGGAAAGAGAAAGTAAGGAAGGATAGGAGGCGGTGAAGGAAAGAAGAAGGTAAAGAAATGAAATGAAGGTACGGCAGGGGAAATTAAGGAAAGGAGAAATGGGCTTGAGGTAAGAGGAGGCAGAAAAGGATTGAAGGAAGTATAAAAGGATGTAAAGGAAGAAGAGATAGGGAACAGAAAAAGGAGGTAGGGAGGAAAGAGAAGTAAGGAGGTATAGGAAGCAGGAAAGTAAATCAAAGGAAGAAGAGGAAGGGAATAAAGTGGAAGTGGAAGTAGGCGAGGAGAGAAGGACACAGGAAAGGAAAGGAGGTGGTAGGAAAGGTGAGGAATGAGAGGAAGGAAGGAAGGATGTGTGTGTTCTCAGATTTTCACAGATGACTTCGTTCGCTGCATCTCAACATCAGACATTAGTTCAGCCCTCATGGTTTTTATCTATCTGAGCATCCTTCAGCAATTATCTCCTCTCATTAATCCGCCACCGCCTCCTCCCTCCTCCCCCCTCCTCCTCCCTCCTCCCCCCGCTACGCTCGCCGGGCCACCATGTTTATGATGTTACAGCGTCACGTATGTAAACGCATCGGAGATGTGCAAACATGCGTGAAGAATCAGCTGCACCTGAACCGAGGTCAGAAGGAGACGACTGAAGAGAGAGCAGAGAGGGGGGAGGGAAATGAGGAGCAGCCTCAGACGAGGAGGAGGGAGGGGGTAGGGAAGGAAACAAGGAGCTATAGGAGGAGGTAGGAGAGTGAGAGAAGGGAAAGAAAGGAGAAGATGCTGATGAAAAGGAAAGAAGAGGTACTGTAGAGGAAGAAATAAGGTGGTAGGAAAGGAAATAAGGTCACAGAAGGAGGTCTATACGGAACTAAAGGAAGTAAGGGAGTAGTGGAGGATACAAGAAAGAAAAGAAGGAAGCACAGGAGGAAAGGTAAGTAGACAAAGAAGAGGCGGAAAATGAGGAGGCAGAGAAAGAACCAAGTTTTAATCTGTGAAGTAAGAAGGAGGAAAGATTTGAAAGAGGCAAGGAAGGAAAGGAGGAGGTAGGAAAAAAGAAAGGAAGAGGAGGAACTGTGAAAGGAGATAGACTGAAGATATGATGCACAAGTAAAGGAAAGGAGGAAGCATGGATGGAAATGAGGAGGTAGGAAAGGAAAGAGGAAGGCAATACAGAACCAAAGGAGGTAAGGAAGGATAAGAGGATGCAAGAAAGAAGCAGAGGAGGTAGGAAATGTTAGTAAACAATGAAGAGGTGGAAAATTAGGAACGAGAAGAGGTTGAGAAATAAATAAGGAGGTAAGGAAAGAAAGGAAAGGAAATGAGAAGAACAGGAAAGGAAAGGAGAAGATATAGAAGTAAGGAGGGAAGGAAGAATGTAAAGAGTATTGTTAAGAGGAGGAAAAGAGAGTAAAATAAGCAGATGGAAAGGAAAGGAAGAAGAGGAACTGGAGAAGGAAAGGAGGAAACATGGGTGGAAATGAGGAGGTAGGAGAGGAAAGACAGTGTTTGTTGAACAGAGTTTCATCATCCTGACGTCCTGAACAGTCTGACGAGTTGAAGGTGGCGTCGTGTCTCCTGAACGTCCGCTCAGCAGCAGGTTTTTAACTTGAGTTTGCTTCCTGTCTTTTTTCGGCGGCGATTAAACTCTAATGAAAGTGTTGAACAGGAGGGCAGCGGCAGGTCGGCGAGGGAGGATTAACGCAGAGGTTATCGCGCCCAGGTGGAAAGATCACGCCTCATTTCCATAAACTGCCACTTACTGCCGTGTTTGGCCCTCGAACGCCGCCTCATTTATTCCACCGCATTCAGCTGCCGCGGGTCAGAGGCCACGGTCCGATAAGTCGCTGTGACCTCAGGAGGTGGCGTTTGTTCTGAGTTCACCATCCGCTGAACCTGAATTACAGGAAAGGAGGCGTAAAATACAACACGGGCTTTAAATGGGTCTGATGTCGAAGCACTTCATTAACATGAGTTTTTTTAAAGAGACGATTTAAATAAAGTTCACATTAATTTTCAAATGATTAAATCCAGAAGTTCAGACGGTGCAGCTCATCACAGACACAAAGTCAGGACGAAGACGCCTTTAAAACGTCTTCTAAAATATAAGTTCAAAGGGATTTAAAGCAGAGAAATAAATAAATATACAGGAAAATATGCTGAAATAAACGCACAGTGACAACGAGGGCTACAACGGTATGAGATTTCCACGGTAAGATAACGGTCTCAAAAAATATTTTCCATTCTTTTAATGAAAGTTTGTATAAAAAGTAAAATAAAGTTTTTTGTTTTTCTTTAAAGATATTTTTTGGCGTTTTAGCCTTTAATTGATAGGATAGGCTGGAGTCGAACCCGGGCCGCTGCGGCAACAGCCTTGTACATGGGGCGCCTGCTCTACCACTAAGCCACCGACACCCCAAAAGTAAAATAAAGTTGAGACTGCCATCATCATCCTCACTGTGACCTCGTCACATGTCCACGTTTGGTCATGGACTTTCCACGTCCACATATGACGTCCAAGGTACCCTGGGTGTGTTGGTTGTTGACGTTCTGGGACGCCGTGTCAACTTCAGCCTGTTACATGCATTGTCTGTTTTCAAAATACACTTCTGTTTTCACAGGAAATGTACAGTTTGCATACAGTCTCTTTCAAAATAAAAGCACTACGTCAGTACAACACTACCATCTGAGCTCCCGTACTTTCATGAATTTGTTTACAGGCCTCTCCAACATGGCGGCGACCTTGACGTACAATCCAGCAGCCAATGAGGTATCAGCATGACGATATCTATGCTTTGAACATTGTTGTAAACATGTGGGCTAATGTGAGAACACAACTCAACAAACATGGTTCTGATAGTTTTTCTACATTTAAGCCAGTCTCATACCGAAGTCTTCAAATACCGGCACTTGGGCAGTGACTTCTGCATCTAACACCGACAAAAACAGCCGTTCCTTCACGTCGACGTGTGAGGTCACATAAAGAATTAAACATCAAAAGATCTCCCGCCTTTGTTATGTGGCCTCAATGTGCTCCGCGTACAGAATGAAGAGATGCAGCAGGCTGGATGTCGTTTCCACAGCCAGTCCCATTCTCATCGCTGATTATGTCGTGGAATTAGATTACATTAGTTCCTCCCGTTCCTATTGGAACATTGGGCGACAAGTCCCTTCCACTTGCTCCGGTCCCTGGCGACCCTCCTTGCACCATGCCAACTGACACCCATCTCACTTAGGTCTTCCCTAAATGTCTGTCTCCACGTCTTCTTTGGCCTCCCTCTCTTCCTCTTGCCGCCCTCAAGCACCCGGTCCATTGCCACACTCGCTGGTCTCTCTCTTGGCAGTCAGAGTACGTGTCCAGCCATTCTTCTTCTCCTGTCAGAGACCATGTCATACAGTCGCGCCACCCCTGCCCTTCTCATCACCTCATCGCTGGTGATGTGGTCTCGCCATGAGATCCTCAAGATGGTTCTGAGGCATCGTCGTGGAAGACATCCAACATGTTGGTAATGCTGGCAGTCCTCAGCCACATCTCTCAGGTGTAGGTCGCTGTTGGAATGACCACTGACATATACAGACGTAGCTTGATGGCTGTAGTGATGGCTTTGGACGACCATATGTTTGGGAACACTCCTGCAGCTTTGCAGATTCTCGTTCGTACGTCTTTCTTCACATCTCCTGTACTCGAGATGTTACTGCCAAGATATGTGAAGTTCTCGACGTACTCGATGTCATACTTGCCTAGAGTGAGTGGTGGGTGGTGTTGATCCTGTCCGATGATCATGGCCTTGGTCTTCTCGTGGCTGATCCGTAGACCAACCTTTGGTCCGTGCTCTTGGAGATTGCTGGTCATCTTCTGGAGTGCAACGTGGGTATGACTAATCAGAGCCAGGTCATGCAGTCTGCCCTGTCCCCACCTGATGCCGAAGTTCGTCCCGGCGAGGGTCCTCCTCATCGCAAAATAGTAGAATAAAGAGATTCAAAACACAGGATAGGACATTTGAGGGTTTACTCGTGCGAAAGCTGAAAAAATTTGGACATCACGACAGTTTATCGTGTCGTATAAACAAGCAGTATCAGCTGACACACCTGCAGCTTTCCAGTACATATTAAAAGGTGTTTCCTGTCACTTAAGCTGCTGCTCTCCTGTTATTCAGACAGCCAGCTCAGAGAACAATTGCTCCTCCTCACATAACCAAATTTGTCCAGGATCATATCAGATCATTTAGCTCAAGTCACATCAGGATAACAGTCTATATCCAGTCACACACACACCATATGTTACACAGTAAGAGTTGATGCCAGGTCATTTACACTGCAGCAGCTAAATAAAAAAGGAAGCAGATGAAACTGAATCATTCTGACAAAGTTAAAGTGAATATTTGGATTAATAGAATGTGAAGGTCCAAACACCTTCAGTAAACTCTTCAGAGTAACTCTTTGTTCTGCAGAGGTCACCTGTGACAGAAACACTTTTCCCTCAGCCGGTTAGCCGCACCGTTAGCTTAAACACACAGAGAATTAGAGAGATTAGCCTCATGCTAATTTCCCCCGCAGTCCTGAGCTGCAGGCTGAATATTAACCAGCTCAGGTTTTATAAAGACGTCCTCCTCAGGTGGACTGTAAGCAGACTTTGGATAAATCCAGCTGGCTTTGTGTTAATATTGTTCTGTCTAACTTATCCTCCATCATTTCTCCTCGCTGTGGAAGAAGCAGTGGCCCCGGCGCCCAGGGGCCTTGCTGCCATCTTTTATTATTTATGAATCTGATTAATAATCTGCTGCCCCGCTGCAGGAGGAGCTGAGATCCATAAAAGCACCCAGAAGAAAAAAAGCAGCACCGGGGTGTAATTCCACTTCAGCTCGCTGCAGAGAAGAAAAGAAAAGAAATCATCATCTCCCTCATGCTTAATGAGAATAAGAGCGGAGACAATGGCGCCTGAAATCCCACACTCAGCTTGTTAAACTGAACTTTTTATTGAGGTTCACTCAGAGCTGCGGGGGGTTAAACACCGCGGGGGGCTGAGGTGGTACATGAAGGGTCCTCAGGAGGAGACGAGGAGACAATGCAGCTTTACAGGTGGAGGAAAAAGACAACAGAGCACGGAGTCAACAGAGCGCCGCTGAGACCTGCGGAGGGAGAGTGTTTGCTAACGCTGAACGCAGAACAATCTGCGTTATACTGAATGTGTAGAAATAAACAAAGGAGATAGTTAGTTAGTGCTGGAGCTGTTTGTTACTCTGTCCTCATCATCGCCACCATGGATGTATACAGAGACCTGGATACAGCAGTGAAGGCGGGGCCCCGATCACTCCTGTGAAAGTTGTTCAGTGACACATGTACGACATGTGGACGGAGAATTCTTTGCACTATATCACAGATTTGCTCTGTTTTGCCATTATTTGAATGTCCTCGTTGTCTCCTACGGTCGTATCTCACTTGAACTACACCTCACGGGCCCCCAAAGGCCCCGAGCCACAAGGATCTCACTTGGTTTACAGTATTAATAGAAATAGAGGAGTAGAAGGACAACTCCCATCTTTATTATTGGCCGTGCCAAGTCAGGGGCCTCATGTTGATATCTTATGGGATGTTACGTTGAGTTGAGGGGCCCTTTTAAATACCTGATCTTGATTTAAAACCAAGGGCCCTCCTCCTGAACAGAGCATCACTGCCGTTCCTTCACCTGTTTATGTAATTTGGGGCTTTGGGTCTTCTTTAAATTGTGTTTTGTGTCCTTGACTGTGGAAACTGTGTAAGTGAACCCTGTATTAATATTCTGCTGAAGCTCCGACCTGCAGTGGGGCCCTTGATAATCCGTCTGAATTGCCACTTTGTTTACATTATTATTTTACAGCTGGAATCACTGACAGAATAACAGATGATCATGAGACCATTTCAGTTAGATATGGACTTATTTTATTACACTTAACCGATGACTGATGGCGCAGGGCCTCAGGCTCGGGTTATGAATTTGTTATCAACCGTAGCAAATAGCTGTAATCACACAGGGGCCAACGGTACCGTCTGACATGACAATAAACCAGAACAAAATGTGACTGGAGTCACAAAAGGCTCGGTATAAATGTCCACACAGATAATCTTTATAATGTCACACTGCTCACTGTATTCTTTTACAATGTTAATGAAGCGTTCGTCAGGTACGATTCAGACTGTCAGCGATGAATGCTGCAGGACAGGTGCGTTTATCTGGGGGCCCAACGGGGCATCGTCCAACAACACTGATGATGGCAGTAGATAGAAAGTCAGGGAATTACCACGTTTACAAAGACCATGAATGCACCAGATTATGTGACACCAACAAACAGTAGCTGTTGAGATGTTTCGCTCTGAGCTGTAAAAGTCAGCCTCATGGTGGCGCCAGAGGAAAAGTCACCAAAGAAGTCAGTATGATTCGTCCCCCGGGGAACACGAATGTCTGAACCAAATTTCATGACAATTCATCCAATCGTTGTTGAGGTAATTCAGTCTGGACCAATGACTGTGAAGATGGCTGTCATGACAGCTCCCCAAAAGCAAAGCCAAACATCCCGATCTAATAAAAAAATTAAAAAAAATTGCGCGAGAGAATTCTTTTGTAAATTCAATGTAAAGACACGATTAGACGTGAATTAAGCTGCACAAATTAAGCGCATACCACAATTTTGCGTCATACGCTTATTCCATCCTTAAGACTTGAAAAATCTTGACTTAAGCGACCAATTCGCACCATGATAGCCAATCAGCATTGAGATCCTGTGGGGACATATGACGCCGAGGACGTACTGGTGGAAGTTCATTCATTGATTCCACGATTTCACATCAATCAATTCAATTTTATTTATAAAGCCCAATATCACAAATCACAATTTGCCTCACAGGGCTTTACAGCATACGACATCCCTCTCTCCTTATGACCCTCACAGCTGATCAGGAAAAACTCCCCAAAAAAACCCTTTAACGGGGAAAAAAACCGGTAGAAACCTCAGGAAGAGCAACTGAGGAGGGATCCCTCTTCCAGGACGGACAGACGTGCAATAGATGTCGTACAGAACAGATCAGCATAATATATAAAGCGGGGCAACACACAATATTCTCGCATTCAAACTTTCACGAGTAACACAACAAGAAAATTTGTTTGGTGTGAACACAGCAAGACAAACAGAGATGCCTCATTGGCTGCTGGATCATGCGTCAATGTCCGTCATATTGAGGAGGGCGAGAACTACAATAATCAAGGGAGCTGCAGTTTTTCTGGACAAAAAGTTCTATAACGTTCATAAGTGAACACATTAACAATTAACAGTGCTGATATTGTGACATAATGCAGGGCGCTGTTATGATGCTAACCTTACAGGGCAAGAGAAAGAAGATTTTGAAAAACATGGCGTCCTATACATAGTAATCCTCAAAGCTACGGTGTCCTGCCAGGGACAAGAGTGTGAACTGCCACATTTGCTGTGAAATAGACAGCACAACAGCACCTCCTACGGGCTTAAACAGGTAGCTGCCTTACAGATGTGTTAAGATAACTGGTTACAACACTTAACATGGGGCCCTGTTCTTATCTATGGGAGCTGCCAAACATCTGTATTTGACGATGTGGGAACGAGACTCAACCATCAGCTCTCCAGAATGACGTACTGCTCCTTTAAAGCGATGGCTGACAGTGGAGGTTGATTTCCTGTAGTTTTAACGCTGTCTGGTCCTCAGAGAGCCACAAACAGCTCAACATCAGAAGAAGAGCCGCCTGTTTTCTAATTAAAATCCCATAACTGTGGTTCACTTTAGAATAAGCATGATGAACTCTGACAGTCACTGACTGCGCTGATTACACCACTTTGCTGTTTCCCTTAATTGCTCATTAGCACGTTTAGCAGGACTCTATATATGAGTGTATTTACAGTTTGTGACTGTGTTTGCTTCAGTGTGTGAAAAGAAGAGGAGGAGGAGGAGGAGGAGGGAGGAGATGATTTTTAATAGAACAGAAAAGAGACATACTGTAAACTGAAACCAGAACCTCCGTGTTTTGTTCCAGACATAACATCATTTAAAACCACATTTACAGTTAGTTTTGTTTTTAACTTAAACACCTACAGCCCTACAGCAGATTACTATTGAAGATTTTATCGTGTGATTCAAAGACTTTAACGGTAACTTTGTATTTTTTAATTTAGTAGACCACCCATGTTTAAATGAATGGGGCGAACCCAACCTGGGATTAAAGGCCTTTGCACACTGAGTCTGTTTTTTCTTCCAAAATTGTCACACGTCTAAAAATAAACACGACCTCATGTTGTGTCAGTCACGTTTGCACACTAAGTCCAAAACTTTTGTCCATCGTTAAAATTTTCGCCTGTGTTTTTCGCCTCCGTAGAGGAACCTTTAATGTGCTGACACACCAAACCGACATCAAAGAACTAGCGGCGACAAAAGCCAACTGTTGCGTCGTCTACGTCGCCTCACGTCGCCCTGTGTCAGTTGCATTTGAACACACTACACGGACTACATCCGACGGCCAAGTAGCACGTACGTTCTGCGCCTGCGTGAGAGAGAGCGGAGTGAGAGAGTGGTACATCCTGTCAGCCGAGGGGTTTCCTATCTGTGCAGCCGAGCACCGCAGCACCTCCACGGACTATTACATCCAGACGGTCCCGGTGTTTCCTCCGCAGGCTCCACTTCACTCAGCTGCCCGATAAACCCGCTGCTTCTTCCCACTTTAACCTGAATAACAAACCAGGGCTCGGTGCTCCGGTTGGATCCAAACGGAGAGCCGGGGCTAGCTCAGAGACTAGCGGAGGCTAACTGGCTGTGCTTCCCTCCGGTCATGCTGCGGCTAACGCTCCGCTAGCCGCTCCCAGCTAGCTCCGGTTTGTTATTCAGGTTAAAGTGGGAAGAAGCAGCGGGTCTGTGGGGCAGCTGAGTGAAGTGGAGCCTGAGGAGGAAGCACCGGTTAGCCCCGGTTTCACTACAGGCAGATTCACTCGCTACAGGGGCGAGGAAATAAAACCTGAACAGCCAATCAGAGTGATCTCTCTCACCGACACGCTCCGCCGCCGATTCAACATGCTCAATCGGCCGAAAAGCCGCCGACACGTGCGGGACACACCGCAAAAACTAGGCCGACAGACGCTCACCGACGGCCCGACTTTAGGACGACAGCCGACCGTCGGCTTGGTGTGTCAGGGCCTTAAGAGACGTTTGACCAAGAGTCAGTGAAGGTAATGTGGCGGCAGGACACAGCTGTGATAAGAGGGGTCATCCCTATGTTTCCCCAGTTCTATGTTTCCCACTTAACCCTGCAAAAAAGGTTCTATGTTCCCCGCTTACACAAAAAGGGTTCTATGTTTCCCACTTGGTTGAGCGGCCAAAAGAGAACCCGGGGAACATAGAACCTTTTTTGTAGGGTTAAGTGGGGAACATAGAACCCGGGAAACATAGATACGCTCCCGATATTCAGATGGATGATATTGGTTTCTGACGCCGCATGTCACTGCCCAAGCGCTGGGTTTCGATGACTTGAGAGTGAGACCGGGCTCGACAGGGAGGAAGTGATGTCACACAGATAGGTAACTCCAGTGGCGAGAGGCAGAGGAGGAAATGTGTCTGTTCATTTTGTCATGTGCTGAGAATTTTCACAACGAATAGAATAAAACACATCAAAATCAGTGTGAGAGGTTTCTGTGCGTAACAACTATTTTTGGATGATGTGTTAAAAAAATGCATCTAAAAGAACGGACTCAGTGTGTGAAGGCCTTTAGTGTGAGTGCAGCCTCAGCTTCATATTTAGTGTACAGACATAAACAACGAACACGTCCCTCCTTCACAGAGCTGTATTAATCTACAGATAATTTGTACTCTGATTTTTAATTCTAAATTGAGCTGGGATATCTGTTTCCCTTCTGCTTCATTTTCCTCAGTGGACTTCAGCCTATTTTAAATCTGTGATTCATTAGTGTTGGATCTTTGACAAACACACTCCATCATCCTGTCACGATGATGAAAGTGATTTTATCTGCTGCACCCAAAATCAAACTGTCAGAGCTGCGAGTGCTTCGTGGAGAAAGAGAGAAGCTAACGGAGGAAAAATAGAAATGACCAGCTTGTCTGATTCCTCTCCACTCCGCATTTTAATTTCCCCCCTCCATAACTCGGCAGTTATGTCTTCATCACCTCCGTGTGACTGATGGCTCGTCTGGATTTATCATTCACTTTTTTTTTAATTTAAATTAAATTTCAGGGGTTTTTATAAAGTGTTTGCTGAACATTTTGCAGAATGTTCTGGGCGGTAAAGCGTGGACGCTCTCACTAATCGTCTTTTAACAGCCAGCAGAGGAACGCTTCACATGCTGCAGGAAAACAGATTCACAGTTTCTGTGTAATTTTTAAAGTTAATGACAGATGAAGCGGCGGCGAGGACGACAGTTTAACTCTCAGCACAGGTCAGAGACGGAGCGACGGGCTGAACTCGCCTGCTGACCAGAAACTGAATCTATTAAAAGTAATAAATCAAATTAAGACTGGACTCCAGAGTTTTCATGAACTGCCCATCAGATTTAGATGTTTCTCGTGTACAGATAAAGATTTGAACATTCAGGTCAGAGTGTCATGAAAATAAACAAATTTCACGACCTGTAGTCGTCAAGTTGAAGCTAATTTATTCTCCCTTTATGTATGAAAATAGATGCGTCTGTTTCAGATGTAAACGTCACTGCCCTCATGTTTCCATTATGTCGACACAGATACAACCAATAGATGGCACTAGAGGGCGGAGTCACAAGTTTAACACAACAGCAAACGAGGAGACGGTGGAGGAGGTCGTGATATTGTACCTTTTAATGAAGGTAGCACTGTGGACAGCGGTGGTCTGTGAGGCCTTTATGTGTCTTTACATCCTGACATGCGGACGGAGAATTCTTTTCACTGTATTACTGATTCATTCTGTTCTGACATTATTTAAATGTCTCCATCGTCTTCTTCAGTCGTATCTCGCTTGAGCTACGCTTCACTGCCTCCATGATGTCCGGTGGTCCCAACTCTGTTTCATCCGTATCTGCAAGCTTTCAGAAAATGTGCTGAATATGGACAAAATGAACACAGAGTACAGTCAGAAGACTTTGTCCATCTCCATATATTGGGCATAAAGTGGGATTTATATTTCTGCGTTGAATCGACGCTGTAGCCTGACGTGCACCTCCCCAGAAATCTAATCTAGTCTGTTGTTGTAAGCTGAAACCATTTCCCTCAGTAGAAACAAAGCTTTGATTAACTTTAATTTCACAGATAAGAAACAATAAACGGACACAGACACCACCACATGTGTAAATGCTCACAACGGTGTAGGCTCTGTGTAGAGCTATAACTCTGCCTTAAATGAGCCCTTAGATGTTGAGCTCTGATCAGTGAACCTAAAGCCTGGTGCAAACTGTGAGACTTTAAGATCCAGTGTAGGATTTATATATATATATACATATATATACACATATAGATAAATGAGATATAATATTAGAAGTATATTTTCTTAATCACCTGAAAATAAGAATCATCATGTTTAGTTACCTCAGAATGAGACATGTCAGCCTGTTCTCATTCCCAACTCGTCAAACACCGCCACTTTGTCAGTGATGTCAGCAAAAAAGACACCTGGGTGGTGACAGTTTATAACAGAGCTGGACGACATCATTTTATAATGCTGCCGGGAGGCGTCAGTTGGAAACGCTATTGGATAAGTACGTAATCTAAAGGTAGGATCTGGAGGATTTTCAAACAAAACAAAATATAGACATATACAAATGAAATCCTGCTTAATCATCACCTATGGGCTTCTACTCATGTGTGGTGGTGACTCTGTTTGCAGAGCTCCTGCCCTTTAACTGTATTTTGATGTTTTTGTGAGCTCGGACCGCTTCTGGGCGGAGATTTCCCCAGCCAATGAGAGAGCGCAGGTGCCGTGCCCGAGCGTGTCCGAGCGTGCACCAGCGCGAGCCTTGCCTGAACCTCTTCTGTGAAGCCTTCTTCCGTACCTCCGGGCTCCGACACCTGGGAGAGTTGAGCCTGATAGGAGGGGCCAAATTTGAATGTGTGTTTACAAACAGCAACTGGAAAATCCTCCAGACCCTACCTTTAAGGAGCTGGAAAGTCCCCATGGGGCAGCCTGCTGTTCACTTCCTGTTTGAAGGTTGAGCCAAACCAAGATGTTTTTGTCCAAACCTAACCACGTGCTTTTGTTGCACAAGGAAATAAATATAAACGATTATTTTGAAAAAGAAGCAGGAACTGTAGATTTCCTGTGAAAACAGAGGTGTATTTATAAAAGATATAACACAGTGTAAAATGACACAGTCGGACGCCATTAAACCACTGCAGAAGAAGAATGTGCAACAAGATGACAAAATGAAAAGAGACGAAAAACTTTTTTGCGATATTTAAAGATGAAGAAGTTTGTTGAACCTGCCCACGTACACTTTCAGTGTTTTTCTGCATAGTGAAACTGTATAAAGTCGATCTGGATTATTTAACTGAGCAGTGAATAAACACTGATCCAGGATCTGTCATAAATGATCCAATCACAGCTCAGCTAAGATTTTGTTAAACAGCCAATCAGAACCTCTGAATTTATTCTGTCCTGTGACTTTGTGTGTTTTCTCATGATCGTCATCTTCATCCTGCTGTTCACCCTCTTCTCCTCCCTTTCATCCTCATCTTTATATCCTCTTCCTCCTCTCCCCCTCCTCCACTGTTTTCTTCTCCTCTTCCTCATCCTGTTTTCTCTCCTTCCTCGTTCACTTTCCACCCCTGACCTCCTCTTCCTCTCCTCATCTTTTAGATCATTCCATCCGCCTCTTCTCATCTTCCTCCCCATAACTCCTATTTTTCCATCTTTCTTCCCTTCCCACCTCCTCTTCCTCCTCAATGACTCCTCCGATGGTTTGGTATTCTGCTTCTCTTCCATCCCCATTATTCCCCCTCCTCCCCCTGCTCTCTCTCCTCTTCTACATCTTTTTTCCCCCTCTTTTCCTCTTCCTCCCCAGCACTACTTATTCCCCACCCCTCCTCCTCCTCCCCCCCGTGTCGGGTCATTTTTCACGCGTGTCACCAGCAGGATGTCACACCTGAGCAGCGTGTCTCTCTCTGCTGAAGATCTATGGGCCCTGGATTTCATATTTTCAGCTTATTTACCTCGTCGTTTGTTTTCATTTTTTTTTACTGATGCGGGTCATTTGACAGTTTGCTGTCGTTTCCGAATCCCCGCCACACAAACACTCATACATTATAACTTTGTGCTCTCCCTCCCTCGCAGGCTGCCATAGGCTGTACGGCGGGAGCAGGAAATATGTTTCCACCACATGCTGATTTACAGCGAGCTGCTGGAGGAGGCTGATAGATATTTGTTTCCACGCGGCCGCCGGGAGTCAGATGGCGACTGTTGCTACGTCTTCATATCCTCGACAGCGCCTGATGAGCTGTCACGTCCTCGTGTGGAAACTTTTTGCTCAGATAAAGGAAAAACAAGGTGTTTGGCTCGGCTGCAACATGAATCATGATAGAAGGAGATTAACTCGTTAAATGATGTTAAAACACCAGAACAGGTGTACTGTTTTACACACACACACACACACACACACACACACACACTCTTTGATCTAAAAGAAAAAGGGAAAACACAGGCAGCACATTTTGATTAATTATCGATGACTCGACGAGGAGCTACAGAGGAAGATGTGAATCTGTAAAAACAGGCGAGACAGATTCTCCTGTCCAGAGATTAAAAGGGATGAAACAGGAAGTGTGTCCATGCTAATGTGAGCTTCCAATGTTAGCATGCTAAGCTAACTAGCTTATCATCCACAGCAGCAATCAAACATTACTTCAAAGGCCAAGAGTTAGTAGTTAGCATATTATTAACGAACGCCTCATTTCCACTTACGTAAGTGACTGGTGTCCATTGACACATAAATATATGAATGAGGCCTCTAGTGTCCAACACAAGGAAGTGCATTTCTTCACGGATGGACAGAAACCTGATAGGAACTACCTGTAGCCATGGGGGAGGGGCTAATTTTGACCCTAGGAATACATGCTTCAAACATTACCGGGACAGAAACAGGACCTGCCAGGTGTGAGGCATGTTTTGTGAAATATTAAATTTAAAAAGACGAATGAACAACTGAACGAGTCTTAATTACAGTCTTACTGTTTATAATGTATAACCATATTTTAGCAGAATAACATTACTCAGATTCAAAGTGTGTTCGAACTAGATAAACAAGTTATTTTTAATCAGACAAACTGACCTGACGATCAACAGGCAACTGAATTGAAGGAAATAGTCTGTTAGCTAGTTAGCAGCCTGTTAGCTAAACTAGCACACTGTCATATGGTCTCTCTGAAATCCACCACAAAAGTTACATTTTTTTGAACGTACTCGAGGCAAATTCCAGACCGAAATATTACAGAGGGGAGGAGTTTTGCAGGCACATCGGATATCATGGAGATTCCCAATGGGAATGACTGGACTTCCCAGTGCCTCGTCTCCATTTGTCAATGGAAACGAGACGTAACTGCATTATTGTGAGTGGTTACAGGATGGAAAAAGCTACGTTCAGGACTTTAAAATTCTCTGTGTGGAGTTCAGTCCTGACCATTTTTTCTACCCTTAATTATACTATGAATAAAACCATGTGTGCATCTGCGTGACCATTGATGTCCGCGAACATTCAATCAGGAAATGATGTCTAAATCTGACAGTTCAATCAGACACATAATAACAGTGATGACTTCATGAAAGAGAAAATAAACAGGAGAAAGAGAACTTGGAGCTGCAACCGAAAACAAGGAAGGAGGGAAACACCTCAGCGTCCAGACCTCTGACACAGAGACAGAGTTAACCGGTGTCTGTTCAGAGACTTAAACATGGAGCATCCAGATATACAGTAGCCTCGTGAAGTTTATATTTCAGTCAAAATAGATCATCAGTATTGGTTAATGTCACATTTTCAGACTGTATTGGTCCACATTAGCTGTTACTGAAGCAGACTGATTATTCACCTCATAAATCAGGACACACTTCTTTACCCTACATATAAAAATACCACTTTTCATAAAGTATCCGTATCAATATCAGTGATTCTGGAGCTGTATTACTTGTTATCAGGTCAAAACCAAATTCTGTGGTAACGCCCACCCTGAATATCACGAGATAGCCTAAAATAAACTGGATTTTTATTGCAGAACCTGAACTGGCTCCTCCCAAAAAATGGAAGCTACTTGTCCTGATCATGAATGTATAAAGAGACCTGGATACAGCACTGGGGGCGTGGCTTCTTTCATTTCCATGACAGTTGGTCAGTGGCGCATGAAGCCAAGATTGTTCTAAGTCTGCGGTATGAAATTACCCACATGATCAGAGCTGCTTCCACATCAGTCGGCCCATGAAGCAGGCGCACTAGAGACTTAAGGCTGCTAAGCAGGGCTGACGTCACATGTCCACGTTTGCTCATGGACTTTCCACGTCCACATATGACGTCCAAGGTACCCTGGGTGTAGGGCTGGGCGGTATGACAAAATTTTCATATCACGGTTTTAAGAAAAAATCATATCGGTTTCACGGTATTTTGCTCAGGTTCAGCCAACTTGACATGCTGCTGTGTTGTGCTGTGGCCTATTCAAGTGCCTGAATTTGTTATTTACCTGACAACACCTGAACACAACACACGCTCCGTTCCATTCATTTGGGCTCCACTGACTGCGTACGGAAGCGACACGAGAAGCCAGCGGGGTTGTTTGCCGAGCCGAGAGGCTGCATGTAGGCTGCATGTAGGCTGCAAGCATTTTCCACC
>NC_065509.1:44122907-44137289 GCF_006386435.1 Epinephelus moara | reverse complement strand
GCCGCGGACGTTCCGGACGTTGTTTGGGCTATTCACCAGTATTGCGGTATATGAAAAATTCATATCATAACGAAAATAAATACCGGTTTTCGGTACAAACCGGTATACCGCCCAGCCCTACTTGGGTGTGTTGGTTGTTGACGTTCTGGGACGCCGTGTCAACTTCAGCCTGTTACATGCATTGTCTGTTTTCAAAATACACTTCTGTTTTCACAGGAAATGGACAGTTTGCATACAGTCTCTTTCAAAATAAAAGCACGACATCGGTACAACATCGTAAAGGAACGGTTTTACCTCCAACAACACACACATGTGGTTGGGTTTAGGAAAAAAGAACAGGGTTGACTTTACAATCTTACAGGAAGTGAACAGCGGCCTCCTGGGTGAAAGTCTGAGGTCCACCCATCTTTCCTGATGAAAGTCTATGACCCCAGAAATTGAAGTACCACTGTTTGGCCACTATAACAATTGTCTTTGAAGCCTGGCTCACATCCTGAACCTGACGTACTAACATTGACTTATACCAAATGTTAATTTTCTGAACTGATAAAACTTGTAATAACCTTTATGTATATTTTCAGGACCGAGTGCATGATTTGAAGAGCTCCCTCTGTATGTGACGTTGTGTCTCATGAATTTTAGATGCTGTGTGATTCAGTATCTACATGAGTCTCCAGCATAATACTGCTTCTGAACAAATAGGCCTTTAATTTACTTTTTGATAGCAGAGCAATGAAACTACTGTATACTGAGTTATGAGCATTAGAAAATAAGCTGCCCTGATCTTTATGCTCCATTATCTGTAGTCCTTTAACACACACACACACACACACACATACACACACACACACAGTGAGGGCTGGCTGTCTTTACGACGTGGACTGAGAGAAGTCCACTGGTTTGTGAAGTCTTTCCTCCTGGAAGTCGGCAGTAAAAGGTTAACAAGCTGCCTGTGATAAATGGAGGCAGTAAGAACATGATGAGGTTCAGTGTGATATTCCCTCTGCTAACAGCTTCACATCAGCATTTACTGCCAGAGGATCGCAGCACTGTCAGCTAAAAACTGTGGTCAAACTATGAGTGAGGTCAGTGGATGGAAAAAACACAGACTTCTGCACCCTGAATCGCTTCATCTGCGTCCATCAGGAAGTCTCTGCAGGACGGGATCAGGTTTTTAGGGTGTGGATTATGTAAATATTAAAGCACGTCTCAGATCTGCTGTCGTTAATGTTTACAGACCTACAAGAGCTAAACAAGGCCTCATGTTCTTCATCAGATCAGAGTCACATCAGAAGAAGTGATCAGTTTGATTTGTTTGTCCAGCACACAGAGTTCAGGATGTGACTGGAAACTCTCCAACAAACGAGAAAACATACTTTTCCAAAGCTGATAAATCATAAAGAAAACAATTAGCTTTTAAACACAAAGTACAGCTGAGACTGTCGTTAGGTTTGCAGGTGAAGACCGAAGGATTGGACCAATTAAAAGCAGCTGTTTCAATTTACCAAATTTCCTCAGCCACTCAGGATTAGAATATATGACCTTCACATAATCCGCTCCAAATTAATCTATATTTTTAAAGTCATTACTGAAAGTGTGTGTCATATAAAAACTAAAGTGATGGTCAAAGTTGTCACAGTGAAATTTAAGGTGTGCTGATGGATTCACGTCATCAACTCATGCATTGAGTAACATTACAAGTTAACGTTCCACCTTAAAAGTTGAATGAAGTTATTTTTTTCTCTTTCATTTTATAGTTGTAGTTTACTGATGTATGAACAGAGGTTACATAAAACCAGAGTGACCGTCCTCTACTGACCAATCAGACTGCAGGGTTTCTAGCTCCACCTTTTAGTACCAGATCTGTGTGCTAGGTACCCCAACAGAGGGGGGACCAAACATGGGGACGCTAAGGAACGCTTCTGTTGGGACCATCCACAACTTTCACTGTGGAAACAGAAACACTGACCTGAACTGCTCGGTGGAAACAGAGTTTACATCACCAGTCTGCTCCGTTCTGCCATTATTTAAATGTCCTCATCTCCTCCTATGGTTGCATCTCACTTAGACTACGCTACACCGCCTCCACCATCTCTGCTGGTTCTGCTCTGTTTCGTCCGTATCTGTAAGCTTTTAGAAAACATGCACAAATACAGATGTTTCATGTATTTCGTCATCTTCCAGAAAATAAAAACAGGAGCTTTAAATGTGCTTTTAAAACATCTAAACCTGAACTAGAGCTGCAGTCTGAGACATTCAGAGTGAATATGAATAAATGTAAAACACAGTTTGAATCCTGTTTGTGTTTGATCACAGAGCCGACTGTTGGGATTCCCTCCATCTTCACAATAACCTGCTGACGTCATCGCTGCACCGACAGACACCAACAAGCTCTCCAAAGTTTCAGACGTGATCACAAGTTGCTCAGTTTAATATCCAACAATTAAGAGGAAGTTAATTTAACTGTACAGAAATTTAAAATTTGTCTCTGTGGCAGAGAGAAACAAAAGAGCCGTCCTCCGAGGCTTCATATCAGAAACCATCTGGATGGGAGTTTGGCTGCGAAACAGCGATTCCCTGCAGACACTTCATATGAAACTTTAATTAATGGGGAGAGTGTGCGATCACGCCGCTGTGAATCAGTGGCCTCAATGGCTGAACGGGCTGCCTGACAACAACAACCTTCCTGCTCGGGGAAACCTGACAGTGGCAGCGGCGGCAGCGGGTTTTGTGGAGGAAGAAAAAGAAGAGGAACTAATTAAATCCGGGTCTCGGCTCGCTGTTTTCTCTGGGCGTGCCCCGGGCAGCAGCGGGGGGACAGGGGAGGACACGGAGCAGGGAATTAAACGCCACTGCTGTCAGTTTGGCCTGTGATGCCTTCATGGGCAACAGGAAACATCAGACTGTCCGTGTTCTACACTAAATGCTAAATACAGGACTGCAGACGCAGCTCGGGAGGAAGAGGTGACCTGATGTGAGATGAAACCTTTGTAGACGAGGACAGCAGCCACATTAATCAACAGTTTTAGTTTAAATGCTATAAAGAACTGGACTGCTAATTTTGTACTTTATACTTTTTTAGAAAGGATTTTATTTAGCCTTGTATGTTTATAAGCAGGGCTCTATTTCATATTAAAGACTAAATGTTTTAAATTTTTAAGATTTTACAGATTTATGGATTATGTATGTGCTTATATGACAATGTAAGGGGGGGCTGAACATAATAAGCTTTGCTTCCTTCAGCCCCTTCTCAAACTTGCACGTTATCACAGTGTGCCATTTTTTTTTCTATTACTTATACTGCCTGTTTTTATGCCTGTGCTTGTTTGAGACAAATAAAAATCAAATCAAATCAAATCAAATCTTCAGATTTTTGCACACAAACAAATGAAAATGTCCAAGTACAGAGGCGGCAGCCAACAATCCAATCGGCAGAAAAAAAGGTTTGTATCGTTTGTTTCTGTTAACCACAGATAGGTTATATTTGCATGGAAGTATTTTTTATGGAAAAGTCCAGCCTGTAGCTGCACAAACAGGTCACTAAAATCAATCAATCATTTATTTGTTACATGGAAATTACACGAGGTATAACTCCAGTTTAGTCCTTTCGTACGGCTTCTTCCATTGTTGGCTGCTGCTTTATAAGTGTCCATGTTTCCAGATGGTTGTGGTAATCCATGGTTTGTGGTTTCTCTGCTTCTCATGCCGCAGTCCTCTGCTAGTCCCTGATATCCTGCTGGAAACTGATGCGCACGGTCCAGTTTATTTTCCATTTGCACATATGAAACAAAAAAAAGGAGTAAAATGTACAAAAATAAGATATATGTGGTTTGCAGAAACATCTGATGCCAACATTTCCTTCTGGCGACTGGCTGCCAATCAAATACTTCCTGATTTAGTGCTCTTGCACCAAGTATGGGACGGCAGGGAGTTGTCTTTGGTTCAGTCTTGTAACCCATTGGCTATCGGGTCTGACGACCAATCGGCTATGGGGGCAATGGGCAATATTTCGTCAACAGATATTTTGGCCAAGACATCTTCTTGAAAATGGCTGTGGCTCAGAGTGGCTCATCCACCAATCAGAAGATCAGGGGTTCGATCCTCGGCTACTCCAGTCCGTCGAAGTATCCTTGGGCAAGATACTGAACCCCAAATTGCTCCCGATGGCTGTTCAATCGATGTGTGAGAGCGTGTGAATGGTCACTGAGTAGCAGGAGGCACTTTGTATGCCTCGGCCACCAGTGTGTCAATGTGTGTGTGAGAAAGGCGCTATACAAGTGCAGATCCATTTACTATGAGTGGATAATAAAAAGCTAAATTATTGTCAGACAGCAGAAGCAGCGCACCCAAAGTCGTACATATCCCACATATTCTGAGAAGCTGCGATCACGTGACCAATGAGCTGACAGCAGTAACTGAGGAAGCAGTCCGGTGCAGGTTGAGGTGGTGGATGGGTCACAAGAAACAGACTTTGCCCGAGACTTTCCCCTGGAGTCACGTCATTTTAAGGTACATCTTCACCATGTCTCTTTTCCTAAACCTAACCACAATACCTTGACGTTAGTTATGTAACTGTACGTTAAGGACGTAACGTCATTTGTGGGGTGCAAATTTGTAGCACATTATACGAACCGTTCTATGAGACAAGTTACCCTGTTTTGCTCTCTATACAGACTGTTTACTTGTTGCTTAAACAGCTGGGTTTTGTTGGTCAAAACTACTCGGACTTTAAACGTAAACCAGAACACTGATTACCCAAACCTTGTCCCGTTGCCTACAGATACTGATACAGTTGCAGATATCTGTTTATAGATATTATCATTGGTTTAATATCATGATGTGTTGATCAGTAATTGTTTGTTTTGTGATGTCTGTGAGTTTTCCTTGTAAAGCTGCGGGAGTGTTGGAGGCTTGTTTGTCCCGATAATGTTTACTGCTACATTTGACATTTACCTGTTTGATGTGTGACAGACTGAGACGCCCCTGAGAGCCATGTGGTTCTGCCTCGGCTGATTATTCACAGACTGACGGGAGCTGCTTTCTGTCAGCTGAGAGGGAGGGATGTGTGTGTCGCTGTGTGTGTGAGACGTTATCTTCAGTCTGACATGAGTTGATTTGTCCTGCTGAGCCAATTAAGCCGACATAACGATTTCTTTAAGTCACTGAACAGGTCTCCTGAGCCTCTGACCAGACTCCATCGACAAAGCATGTTTTCTGTTTAGTTTTGAGGACTTGTTGAACTCCTGTCATCGTGTTCCCGCATCTCAGCTATTATCAGTGACTCTGTGAGCACAATGTTGTTATCACCGATAGAAATGAGGGACGAAACTGTGAAAATGACACCCACGTTGTAATAAAACTGTACTTTAAAAAGGTACAAAACCTCCGCTGGGGACGGTTGTCACGGAATAGAAGTCACACAAACTTAAATGTAGGAGAAAAAGCAGGCACATCCTGTAGATCACATTTAATGCCTCCTATTGAGATCTGTTCAGACATCCAAAGGCCAAAAAGAAAAGGTAGAGATGGAGGCAGAAAAAGATTATTTAATACAGTTTTCAGGACCAGCGGGAGCCATAACAGAAGGCTTGAATTGAACTGAAGTGAGCCGTTCTGCCGGTGAGGGTTTTTCTTTTCTGCCTCTCTGCTGAGCATTTTTTACTCTATTCATCTGTGTGCAGACACCAGGAGAAGCACACTGATCACAACACAGTCAAGGTCTGCTGCCTCTGTCACCAAGTGGAAAGCTTTAAATCTGCCTTTTTTTTTGTCCTGCAGTTGAAAGTCCTTCACATCAGAGCGGCTGCTGTTCACAGAGAGGCCAGCCGAGTCAAGGCCGACCGTCTCCGCTCACATTTTATCCCCAGAATCATCTGAATAAAAGCTCAATCACAAAACAAAGGCCTTTGCGGTGAGTTTACAGACACTGTACGGGAGAATAAAAACCTAAACATGCTGCAGGGAAGAGAAATAAATGGAGAAGTGAAGTGAAAAGCAAACCTGGGTTGTATCAGACAGGGGTGGAATTACATTACAGGAGCTTTGTGTGGATCAATAATGGGATTTATATGTGACCAAAAACAAAGAACGTTAACGTTATGCTTCAGCTGTACTGTATATGGTTAGCTACTTAAGTCCAGTGGTTCCCAACCTGGGGTCGGGCCCCTCCAAAGGGCCACCAGGTAAAAGTGAGGGGTCGTGAGATGATTCAAAAGTTTTCATGCACATATTTGCTTTTAGCTTTTGGGCTTTTTGTTTCGTTAGACCTCAACCAGATTTATTCAGTTCAATTGTATTTATAAAGCCCAATATCACAAAAGGTTCACAAAAGTGTCAAAGGACTGTTGACGGATCATGATCATTACTGTGTGCCACTTCGCTCCGCTTCAGGTCGATACAACAGTGATTTCTGCTTCCACGGCTTTCCAAAACACACCAGCCTGCATACGCTGTGGATGCTCAAAATCAGGACGGGGTTTTTGGTGACCCAACACACTGAGGTTTGCAGCCGTCATTTTGTGGACAATGAAATCATCACTACTACTAAGAGTAGTTGAGTATTAGCAACAAACTTTGTCTCATTATTGTTTGACTGGAATATTTACACTAACAAGACACGGGCGGGTTTTTGGGAGCGGCGAACTCTACCACAGCAGTTTCAATATCATGCTGACGTGAAAGGACAGCTTTTTTCGTAGGTGTCCAACGCCAGAAGTCACTGACCAAGCGCCTATATTCCACAACTTTGGAGGGGGACCAGGTTGACCCAGTATGATCTCCTGGGAAAATGAAAACACCTTTTATGGCACAAAGGAAGTGCATCAACTGTTATAACAGGAAGGAAGCAAAGGAAGAGGAAAACAGGAAGAGGATGGCGCTTTTGGTAGCTGTGTCCAGTCAGCAAACAGTATCAGTGTAATGTCTCTGTATCCCCAGCAGAGAAAATGGTGGATGGCGGAACAACCAAAACAAAACGAAGTGTGTTCTGGGTTTGTGGTGGCACCAGTAATAACAGCACTTGGAAACTCTTGAAGGGGGGGCAGTTGTAAAGTTGTTTCCACTTTAATCCAACAGGAAGAACAAGTGAAAGGATGAGAACACTGGCTGTTTTCTCTTCTGATGCTGAAGTCTGGGAGTGTAACGATGAGACTGGAAGACACATGTTTGGACGCCCGAGGCAACAGAAACAAAGTCAAACAACATGTGTGAGTGTGATCCAGGAAGCTCGACAGCCTCCGTTACTTTTGTCAAACACCAGACCGCAGGAAAAATCCAATAAGGTTAATTGCAGTAAAGTGTGTTGGAGGGGGCTGTAATTAGCTCCGCTGCGATTTCCCCGCTGCTTTGATGAACTTGTGAACATGAAACAGTGGCACTGCGAGAAGCCTGGAGGTCGACTCCGATCAGCTGATACGGAGACGACGGTGACGCGTCTCCTTTGATCTCGCCGTAACGGCAACTCACAGATTATCTCACATGCAAATCGCACGGCTCAGTTTAACTCTTTCACACAGTTACATCATGAGATGTGCTGAAGAGACGCCGGCTCTGCTCTCTTATTAATGTGCTCACATGTTCATTCAGTGTGCGAGACAGCAGCCCAGGATGACATCCATCTTAATCAGTTCATCTTTACTTTGTTAAAGATTCACTTCATCTGTTGCTCTGAAAATGATCTCAACAGCTCATTTATCTGGTACACTGTAAAACTGACTCACACCGACGACACTGCAAAAAATAAATCATCTGGATATTCTTGATTTTCTACTGCGCTGCAAATAACTAATGTCTGTTTCAACAGGTTATTTGCTACATTTGCATTTGCTGCATTTCTAGCATGGAAAGTGCTGTATGAATAAAGTTTATCATTATCGTTATTACAAAAAGACTGTATGCATGTCACAATCAGAGACTGGACATTTCCTGTGAAACAGAAGTTTATTTTGAAAAGACACAATGCACATAACAAGCGTGAATTGACACAGCGTCCCTGAAAGTCAACGACAGAAACAGGAGGATACCGAGCTTGTCTTATTTAAACGTGAAAGTCCACTGACAAACTGGAGATATCTGACGAGTTGGGATGCGAATGTGCTGCTAATTCAGGTCCCAGGTATTTATTTACACGTTTCCAGAGAAAATCCACTACGATCCTCCACCACCCAAAAATCTGAACCCTCAGTTTACAGACGATGTTCATCACTACGAGCGACCACGGTCACCCAGCGTGCACTCATTTAATCTGTAGTTAATACAGAGAACACTGAGAAGTGCAGCTTTAAGAGGTTTAAGAATATTATCGTGTGCTCCTGATGCAGCTGCAGTGATCTGTCCTGATTTCCAGAAAACTCTTCTAACAATTCGTATCTCACACAGCAGAGTCATTTGCATTTTGTGGTCATTTCCAGTGTTTGTACTTGAGAAACTCATCTGCTCCCTCCACGTTTCTCCTCCTTTTATTTGAAATAAATTGAGAAGCAGTTGCATCAGACTCTGACGGTTGTTCATAGAAAGAGAAAGTGGATGAGAGAGACAACATTTACATACGCTGTGATGATGACAGCTTCAGAGCGCCACGGAAATAAAGATGAGTTAATCCACACAATGTAGCAGACACATAAACACAGCGCGGTGCTTAAAGACCTGATTAAAACTGCATCAGTGCGGCGCAGCTACCTGCACATCAACACTCACAGAAGAGTCTGACAGTAAATATGATTCGACATAATATTTCATATCTGAGTTCTTCAGAGGGAGGAGGAGGATTTATGAGGCGTAAACTGTACCAAGGAGCTGAAGTGCTGATGGCACATTATTGATCTGGTTCCTCTTTTTAACGACGACACAAACAGAGCTGCTCAGATGTAAGAACACGACAGGGTTGCCAGATCCACAACTAAACTGTCCTGCCGGTTTTAAACCTGCTTATAATGGACTCTCCAGCTGGATTAGCCTAGTTTAGCATAAAGACTGGAGGCATGGGTAAGCTCCTAACCTAGCACTGACTCCAAAGCGGTTTGATTAACATGTTATTTTATAGCTAACAAGCTCCCACAGATCCATCCTAGAGTCAGCTGGGTTTCTGTAAACAGTGCTCAAACCTGGCAACTTCACATGGTTGCCAAATCTCATGCCTTTAGTGTGAGAAATCATCTTTGGGCTGTCACACTCCAGCGCTACCAGAACAAATGTAACGGCAAATATAGGGAACAGTAAAACCCGTCCAGGGGTCGACTCCAGAGAGCACGTTTAACAAAGTCGAACCCTGAACTCTGAGCTGATGAACCCTGGGATGGAAAACTCTGAGTTTTGGTTCCTGAGCAGCTGATCAGCTCTGAGTGTGTTCAGTCTGAGTTAAGCTCATGTGCTGATATTATGATTCACCGTGGCAACAGATAAACAAAAGGCAGAGCCTCCATTTTAATCCAGTGGACACAGAGATATTAAGAAAGAGATCATGAGCTCCACTGACACAACTCAGCAGGATGATGGTACATTTCTCATGCAGCCTATTTGTAGGTCTTTTAATGGACTGTGCTTGTTTAGTTTTGAACTAGAAATACCACCCCGTGGTTGTATGACTCCGCCCACCAGTCCAGTGTCTCTGACAGTCTCCATCCATGTCAGTGAAAACATGGATGCTTCACACACAGAAGATCTATACAATCAGCACAGTTTCAAGATTAGAGTCACCAATTCAGTATCTGACCAAATGTCTCCCCTTCTGTTCCTGAGATATGACGTTACAACATGATGATGTCACAGTCAAGCTGACCTTTGACCTTTTGACCTTCATTATTTTATTATTATTATTTTTTTTTTTAAAGTTTTCTCAGAATTAGTGAATGAATTCTTGAGTTATGGCTGAAAACATGTTTTGTGAGGTCACACTGACCTTTGATCTTTGACCACCAAATTATAATCAGTTTATTCTTCAGTCCAAGTGGACTTTGTGTCAAAAACTTTTTAATTCAGTCACTTCACAGTAGTGGAAATAGTCAACATTTCAACTAGCTAGCTATGGTAGCACTAGCTAGCATCTGTGTTTTAACTCCACGATCATATTGTAATAATGTATGGTAACATCAACCACTGCTCATTTTAGAAGGACCGCTCAAGAGAGCGTGTTCTTTGTTGAAATTATTGGAAAATTAACAGACAATGAATCATAGATATTTGTTTCTGGCTGCCAGCATTCGCTAGCGTAGCTAGCATGCTAGCTAAGTTAATGGAAAAGTTGTCCAAAGTATGGAAATGGACAACTTTTCAGCGAGCTAACTCTGGCAGTCAGACACAAACATCTATGATCCATCGTTTGATAATTCTAACAAAGAACATGTTTCCTTGCAGTGTCCTCCTGAAATGAACTATGGTGAAAGTCACTGTGTGCTAGCCAGTGAAAAAGTTCAATACTTACATTTTAAACAATAAAGGCAAGGCTAACGTTATTTTTAAAACAACATGTAAAACATCTTTTTAGCAATCTCCATCCGTTCAACATAAAACTGTGTGTCTGGTACTCCAGACTCCGGCTGTCTGGCTCTGCCGGGGAATGTTTCTTGAAAAATTCCTTGATTTCTAAAATTCTAAATGTATGAAAACTAACATAATTTAAGCTGTTTTTTGTACAAAGCAGGAATTTCAGTGTGGTTGAAATGGGCTTGTTAAAGTCTGGGAACAGCCGTCACTAACAAACCTCTCAGTCTTTGTGGACAAATCTGCTCCCAGTTACTGCTCAGTGCTGTTGGTGTTAGCTTTGTGCTAACGTTAGCTGCTGTTAGCTGCTGATGAGAGTCTGTAGCTGTGCGGCGGCTCGTTCTTTGGCTCAGTGTGTTTTTATCCACAACTCTCTGCCTCACCATCGCCTTCATAATTAATTCACTGTGAAACCAAAGTGGCTCCAAACAGCAGACCTGTAGTTTATCAGGAGATCTTCTGTTTCTGGTCTGGTGATGGTTTTACTAACCATCCTGTAAGGAGCTAGCTTAGCGTAGCATCCTCCCAGTGTGTCTCACTGGCTTGGAGGTGGGAGGAGCACACAGCATGTTTCCTGTCCCGTCCTGTGGACTGACACGTTGACAACATTTTATTAAACACAGTGTAAGATGTAGAATTTATTTAACCAGTGCCACAATAGTTCAAGACATCATTCAAACCTTGTACCCAAAGGTTCAATATGTTTATTGTTACACCTCTAATATTATAAATATTAAATTGATTTAAGGATTTAAGTAATTTTTGTGCATGAATTTCCTCCTTGAGCCCAAACTTTCTCTTTGTTGCTTGTGTTCTTTAGCCTTGAAGCTAAGAGTTCATTTTCCCGCTCTGTCACACTGGATAAACATTGGAGAGCTTTAGCACTTCACAGGTCAAAGTTCAATCAGACTGATGCTGCAGTTTGCAGCTACGTCTCTCCTGCTTCCTGAGTGAGATGCCCTGATTGGTCTAATCCCACCTTCACTGTGTTTGACACCTGTGTGAAGACTTTAAATGCTCCTCAGACCAGTGTCTTGTTTCATAGTTTGGTTTCTACATGTGCTCAGTGAACACGTCTGTCTGTCTGTCTGTCTGTCTGTGGTGCTGAGCAGTGACAGATGATCTGCAGGCAGAGTGAGTCTCACTGCGGGGCTGCCGCCGCCGCCGCTGCCACTGCTGTTGTTGTTGTTGTTATTTTGGGGGTTTGGTCGGGCCGGCTCATTGGCTTTCCCCTCGCCCTCCTGTGGGATCACTAACCTGATGTGATCGGGCTAAGCGAGGCCGCCCGCCGCCCTGAATATATTGTTAAAACATGGCGCCGCCTGCATGGAAATGCTGCGGTTTAGCATACAGGCCTGCAGTGATAGGATCAAACACAGCCGGCGCCTGAAATGAATATATCACTTCAAGGAGCTGCAGCTTATCTCGCTCTGCTTATCTCTGCTTTATTTTACCTGCAGATTGACATGAGCGACGGCAGCAGATCCTATCAGACACAGGTGTATGTTTAGTGCGCGGGAAACACAGATCATTTCCCATAATCCTTTGATTCCTGCAGAAGGTCAGGTCTGAACAGGAAGGAGGGATTTGGCCTCTGACTGAGATACGGCTGCAGGTTAGAGTGCCGAGACTCAGAGTGATAACAAGACTAAAGTTTCACCAACATGATCCTCAGACAGACGGCTGACTGCCACAGCGCCGTTCACACACTGACCTGCGCGTGTGTGTGTGTTTGTGTGTTTCACCTCAGAGTAAAGGTTTATCTACAGATCAGGACAGAATTATTCCTGTCTAACACCAAAACTAATTCTCACACAAAAAGTCAGTTTGTTTGTAATCAGCTGGCGACAACTAACTATTGTAGGTACAATTTGTTTGAACGCTCCTTTCCAGTTTAAAGAATAAAAGAAGGTTCAACCCAGCAAGGACCTTCAAAACGTGAAAGCTGGGTGAGATCAAGACCTTTGACAGTTAACGACACCCACATCAAGATTACAAACAGGTTTTATAGTGATCGAACAGATGCTCATTCATTTACGTCCAAATCTGTGCTGGGCCACACTAGCTATGTTTCCATCCAAAAGTGATTTGAATCATTGGGAAATGCGCATAAAAAGAAATACGAATCCTGTGTGTTTCCATTAAATGTACGGACTTTGGTGAAAACTACGAACTCGCACGAGTTTTCCGCAGACCCGGAAACAAAACAAGTCTCGCATTCTTCTTCTTCTACGTTTTCTGGTGGTTGGCAACCAGCTTGTAAATGCGTTACCGCCTTCCCGACCCGGAGTGTGGATATCACCATGGAGAGAGGTGCGCTGCGTCAGACTTAATTCGAACATAACTGTTTCCATCCTCCCTTTTGCGAATCAACATTTTTTCTAATCGACCAAAACCCGGCTAAAGCGAGCGTATTTTAGTTTGTGCGAATCAGGGGATTTTAATTTGAATTTTGGCGTTTCCATCATAATTTTCCGATGCGATACTTCTAGATGCGCATCTAAACAGGCTGATGGAAACATGGCTAATGTTCTTCGGCAGCTTTGTCACTTCATATTGGTCAACTGCAAAAAAGCATTTGGGGACCTGCTTCAATGGCGTAGGTAAAAATATCCAGCGAGTTTGATAATGTTTTTACAAACTGTCACATTTTGGAAAAACAGTTTTTTATTTATAGTCTAATTTGTGTTATGCCACACCCATCTCCACATTTGTAGTGCCCCCTAGTGCTTGATTTGAATGAAACTTTCAGGGCATGTTTAAGGTCCTTATGTGGACATCCCTACACGTTTCGTGATGATTGGTGAACGGCTGTGGGGGTCTGCCCATTATTCCGACAACCCATTGGTCCGACAGCCCATTGGTCCGACCATATTAAACCCATTGTTCCGAAGTCCCGTTGTTCCGAAATCATCATGATGCCCTGTGGTTAAGGTCTGGTTATGTTTAGGCACAAAAACCACTTGGTTAGGGTCAGGAAAAGATCATGGTGTGGGTTAAAATGAAAAAGAAAGTGACAAACACATAAGCCGTGAGCCTGCTTCGCCTCAAGCCTTTCCCAGCTGACCCAGAGCCGGTCGCGGCGCACCATCAAGGTAGAAATACGCCCGCCGGGAGCCGTTCAGCACCGCGGAGAGGTCCCCACACAACCCCAGAGTTAATAACAGGAGGTTATGGTGTTTCACTCTCTTCTCTCTAAGACACTTGTATCTCGACCAGTAGCCTACTTTAGTTGCGTTGCTGATCCTCTATGGTACACAAATACAGTATAGCCTAGTATAATCACATATCGGAACAATGGGACGTCGGACTAATGAGAGGTCGGAACTGTTGGGATTCACAGGACCACAGATGATTTATCATTTGGTAAAATCTAAACTGGTGATTTAAAGGCTTTTTCCTCTGCATGCTCTTTGTTCTCCAAACAAAGACAGCTAGGTGACACCCATCTCCACAGGAGGTCTCACCTCACACCTCAGTGAGACACAAGTCTCACAACTTGATTGGACAGAACTTTTACAGTGACATGTGACTCTGATGTCACAGGCATCTGTACAAGGTCTGCTCCCTCCAAGCCTTTTAGCTTCCTCTGCTTGCTCCAGCTGCTGTAGCAGCTAACACATCTTCCTGGCTGGGCCTGGAACAGCAGAAACCCAGACCCTTGCTCCAGAGGCCCCAACCACTAAAGGGAGGGCAATTGATCACAGACTCTCTTGCAAAAACAAGGCCATTGCAACTGGCTTTCCAGCAACAAGGAACTAAGTGAGTTAGCACCCAGCGTCTAACTCTGCAAGGACCCAGAGTGACCAGCTTCCTCGGATCAGAACCTCTGGAACAAAGGGCCCAACAAAGACTGCACCTGGAACCATCTTCCCAGCCTTCTTCTGCCGGCTAACAAAGCAGCAC
>NC_065509.1:44116162-44122569 GCF_006386435.1 Epinephelus moara | reverse complement strand
ATACACACCAAGCTTGTATATAGTTAGTTAGAATTTGTGTGTTTTGGTTTGCTTTGCTAATTTGTGACTAAATATAATTCTTTGGAATCATGCCTGCTGTCTGTTTAACGTTGCACAAGAGTGAATGAATAGTCAACCTCTGCTGCGTCAAGAACTCCGAAATCATTCAGGCGTTACTGTTAATTTTGGTTGATTAATAATTAAATTAATGACAACAAACTCCAAGTTAATAGTTTAGCCTATTTTATGAGACTGATATCTTTAACTGGCTATCATTTTTCCCTTTACGGGAATGGTGCCCCACGAGGTGATTTAATGTTAATTAAGTCACATTATTTAACATAATTATTAATTAATAATAATAATTATTAATTATTTCCGATAGCCAATTAAATCCCAACATATTTGATGCCTCCGTGTGAAGCCTAATGTGTTGACCCCAACATTTATGGTGCCGCCGTGTGAGGTAAATATATGTTGATTCCCAACAGAACAACGAGAGGTTGGAACAATGCTACGGCACCCGGTTGTGAAGTTAGGTCTATTAATGCCTGCTGTACGAGTCAGACCTACAGTTTAGGAGAAGAAAAAAAAAGTCAAAATGGCAGAAAATTTCACAGCAGGACTGTCCGTGTGTTTTTTGTTGAGCATGTTGAGCTGCACTTGAGTGACAATTTCAAGCCAATCAGACCTACAGTGTGATGGCCTGTCCTTACAAATATTGGATTTTTGCACCTTATTTGTGTGTGTATTTGTGTGCCCATCGGGCTGATTGGAGTCATGTTTCTGAAGCAGCATTTGTACACAACTTCCAATCAGAATGTCGTGTTCACAGTGAACCATTTTATGGGAATTTGTAAAGACATTTCTGAAGAAAAAAGAATGTCAAAGCAAAAACAGTGTTTTTCCTTAATATAAAAAGAGAATATTGAAATTCACACATCTGTAATAATGAAAATGAGTGAAAATCCAGCCTCACACCTCGTGGACCAGTGAGAAACTGTTGTGGTTAAAAATTAATCCTTTCATAAATAAGTTAAAATCATCTCCTCCTTTCATGATAAAGCTTTCCACTGGACTGCTGTAATGTTTCCCTCTCTCTGCAGCAGCTCTGTGCTGAACTGTGTCAGTGGTTCAGGTGGTTCAGGTCCATGTAACGGACAGAGCGGTCTTAAAAGACGGCGGAGAGGTGGTGACGGGGCAGCAAAGTGCAGCACGACGATGATCGCTGGGTGAGAAGCGGCAGGAAAAGAAACACACTTCAAGTCCCAGCCGGCAGAGATCGGTCTGACATTTACGGCGTGATGAGAGTGTCGTCCTTCAAGCTCGGTGAGTGGGAGGATAACAGGAGGACACGCCGCTGAAATATTTGACTCCAGTCATCAAACTTTACTCAAGCAGAAGTGCCTCGACGAGTGCAGCCAACACTTTCATCTAATACTAATTATTACAAGGCTCTCTTCACCTTAAAAAAATCTGTTTCAAATATTTCCTCTTTGATTTCCCTTTTAACTATAAACATCTGCAGCCATGGA
Source organism: Epinephelus moara (assembly GCF_006386435.1). Lineage (NCBI taxonomy): Eukaryota > Metazoa > Chordata > Actinopteri > Perciformes > Serranidae > Epinephelus > Epinephelus moara. Next base: position 44,121,034 of record NC_065509.1, on the reverse strand, counting down.
AAATATTTTTAAAAAGACTGAATTCAGATTCCTCAAAAAGAAATTCAAGGTGATATAAAAGTCTTTATATGATGAAGAAAAGTCCTAAAATTCATCTCTCTGTCCGTCCTGCAGCAAACTGTCACTGCTGCAGCTCAGTGTCTTATTATACAAATAAATGCTCACAGTGCACCACACATGTTCATCTTTAAGGGGAAAACTGGGGCTAAAGAAAATAAACATTTTCAATGAGGTTTTTCTGCCTCTGTGCAGAACCATCCATCCCATCCTTGTGAACATGATATCATCTCAAGAATGCCTCAAGGATTTTTTTCAAATTTGGCACAAACGTCCACTTGGACTCAACAATGAACTGATTATATATTTTAGTGGTCAAAGGTCACTGTGACCTTGACTGTGTCATTTTTGTGAATGGGAAATCTTTAAGTGTTCCCAGATCAGGTTGTCTGACTGACAGGAAGCAGCAGTTTATATAATGTGTGTGTATTGGAGGGCTTGTTGGTGTGTCACATATCTGTGAAATGTTACTGCTTGTTCTTAAGACACCATATATTGTCAGACAGTATCAGTTCTGTTGCTTTCTTGTGAGAAAACCCTCAAATGTCCAATCCTGTGTCCCCGTGTCCAGTCTCTTTAATCCACGACATAACTGGCAACAAAGATATGATTGGTTGTTGACATGACATCCAGCTTGCTGCATCTTTTCACTCTGTGTGAGAAGCACATTGTGGCCAAATAAAAAAAAGGACCTTGTTTAAATTAACCTCGCCAGAGCTTTAGGAGATGCAGTGACTGAAGTCAAGAATCCTCCAAAAAGGACCTTGAAGCTGATTGTAAAGTAATTAAGAGACATAAAGGATTGCGTTTAATTCTAATCACATGCGTGTTCACTGCTTTACTGGGAACTAGGGTTTAGAGACTAATATCAAATTCACACTACACAACATTTCTGCCTGGTCCAACAGTCTCTGTGTCAGATGAGGTGTGCAGTCATAAAATCTTGCTGTGACAGACATGACAGACTCCATGTTGGTCCACAACCAATCATCTTCTGTCGTCTTTCACAACGCCTGTGATGTCATTGCATTATTCTTGTGCTGTTTTTTATCATTATCACTATTATTTCAGTCACTGTGGGTGTTTTTGTGCCAGCTCAAATGTAACGTAAAAAGTGTCACCAGATGGGCGGAGCTACATTTGAAGTACTGCATGAAAACTATGCAAGTCACTGAATCCTCCAGCAATGGACGGCACCGACCTGTCACTCAAACAGCCACACCCTTAAATACGCATAACTTTAAACCTTGATAAAATATAAACAGGTGAGTTATATAAATTCACCCCCCTGTACACTTGTCACAAATGTTGAAATTAGCTACATAGACCAAAACGTTTTTTTTTGTACCAGGTTGTAAACTGGCTGTTAACACGAAGATCTGTGGGGACTGACTCATTATTGGAGACAGCCTCTAGTGGACATTAGAGGAACTGCAGTTTCTAAGTTCATTTTTCAGCCGCGGGGGTTGCTGCTTGACAAAAGCAGATGAAGCAAACACAAACGAGAAGCCCAATGACAAGATGAGCAAACTTTGTCTGCTGATGAAGACCATGTGATGTGGTCAAAAGCTACAGAATAAATGCCTCAGTTACCTTGTGTGGAGAATATGTTTTCACCGACGTGACCTAAGATGTTAAAATTTGTCTGAGTGAGATGATTTCACAGTGTGACGTGTTTAGAGTTTAAGACTCAGTAAATGACTCAAGATTTATTTTATTTGCAGTTGAAATATGTGATATGTGTAAAGTTGATATCAGCGCCTGGTAATAAACTAAATCACTTGTTAAAAAGGAAAATTTGGCAGAGTGAGATGGTTTTATGGTGAAAACATGGGGAGTATTGTGTAATTAGCTTTAAGTAAATGTCATGTTAGCAGAGAGAAATGAGCTAAATGACAAGTTAAGATAGTGAACAGATGGAGGGAGGTGTGTGTGTGTGTGTGTGTGTGTGTGTGTGTGTGGCGCAGAAACAGAAGAGATGTCGTTCTCTTCACTGTCAGTGAAGAGTGAGACATATTGCTCCTCTCTGCGCTCACACACTGAATGATTGACATGCTGAAACTGTATTCTGCTGACGCCAGGACGCATGTTGTGATCGATCGATTAACACATTCCTGAAACCCTGAAGATGTTCGGTTGGCAGCCGGACGCCCGGACGGTCGATGCAGGACGCCGTCATAAAACAAACATGAGACCTTCCTGCAGGTGGAAGTGTCTGCTTTGCTTTTGGCCGATTTGAAACACCACGTCAAAAAAGAAAAAGAAAGGAAATAGAAAAAAAACTCCTGATCCCGCGCCTCGCGTCGTCTTCCTGCAGAAACAGGCGGAGAGGGAAACTCACGCCTCGGGCAACAACGTGTTCGACAACGAAAAGATGAAGGAGCTGCAGCTGAGAGAGCTTTGAGTGTTCCTTTGGAGAAGAGGCGCAGAGAAAACAGGAGCAGAGGTGGGAAAAGGTATTCAAATCATTTACTGGAGTGAAAGCAGCCGTGGAATCAGGGAAGAATACTCCGGAAAAAGTCCTGCTTTCACAGAGTCGGACAGAAAGAACAGCACACTGATCCTTTTATTCTGAGAGCTTCTGATTTGAGGGCTGAAAATATAAAGACTGTCCAGAGGTCAGTGTGTAGAGGAAAGGTCACTGAGGTATAAAAGGTTTGTCCTCTGCAAAGCAGCAACTGAATCAATTAAAGGAATAGTCCAACCCAAAATAACTTAAGCTGTAAATAGTACCAGTCTCCCTCTGCTCCATTGAGGAGAGTAGGGTGCCGGAACAGTGAAGCATATCGGTGCAAACAGATTTTGATGGAGGCCGAAAGAAAGCCAGCAACAAAGGTTATTTAACGTCCAAGAAAACTTGAAAATTTCTGTGCAGCATCATTTGAGTGTCTTAGAGGAATAATAAAGATCTTCTTCTTCTTCTGAGGGGAAATTCAATATTTTCATTCTGTTGTCATACACACATAGGCCCGGAATACACACACATGCACAAACAGGACCTTAAACATATTTGTCTGGGCTGGACATACATGTCTACATATAAAATTGTTCCATTTACATATAGTTTGTACATATATTTTAGTTCATAAGTAGCAAAAACACTAAACATGAACAGAGCAACAAACGTGGACCTCACCTGGAAAAAGGCCAGAACGACATACGGAAGCAAAGCTCGTCAAAGTGCACCGCATTCAGCTTGTGAGATAAATAATGCGCTAAACTTCATGTTAAAACTCTTATCTAAAAACATACAATTCTGTATTAAATTATGTTTACTGTAGCAATACCATAATAACACTTTAGGAAATGGCAGGAAATACAACCACCAGAAATATTAACATGTACCCTTCAAAATAAACGTCTCTGCTTCATCCACATGAAACATGGAAGCCAAACATGGTGACATCACTAAAGAGAAGTCCCATCTTTGATCCTTTAAGAATCACAGTACTTTGCTGTAAATGACGTGATGGGTTAAAAATATCTGTCTGCTCCTTTAAAGGGAAAAATCAGGTGAGGAGGTTAAAGCGTCCCGTTTCTACCTGAACGTGCTCTGAGTGCTCTCTGTCTGAGCTGAGTCAGTGTCAGTCTGTGGATCGACACCGTGCGGTCACACGGCGTCAGATCCATTTCAGTAGGTCGTGAGTCGCCCGGTGCTGCAGCATGGCAAGCCCACACACACACACACACACACACACACAGACCTGAGCAGAAATTAATCATGGGTCCGGCGGGCGGGTACAGTGCGGCCGCTCCATGCATATTTCATTCATCTCCTCCGCGCCGCGACTCGATCAATCCCCATGAATAAAAAAACAGTCACATTTAAACCGAGAGCTCATTTGCATCCGTCAGACTTCCCCTCCGTTCAGGGTCCATAACCCTCCGCGCTGCCGCGTCACCTGACCCACAGACCGACGCTTATAAACCTCCAACAGCTCTGAGAGACGCTCACCTGGACACGGACATACTCGATAATCCATAAATAGTTTGTCACCAAATCATTTTACGAAAAAACATTTTCATACTTGAACATGGGTGAATGAGGTCGTATGAGCAAAGTGCACCAGCCTGAAAATTACACACTCAAAATAAAATAGTTACTGTTCTTCAAAGTCTCTGATTATAGTCTCCTCCTCCTTCCAAACTGGAAAAACACAAAGGCCACTCTTAAAAATTGTCAGACATGAAGGGGAGAAGTAAGAAAAGGGGGGAAAAAACCTCACAGAGAAACAGAAGCTAAAGTTAGCTAACGGAAGCTAGAAACATTATCCTGACAGCGTTTCTCTAAACCCCTTAGAATTGTTGACCTAGTAAATAAAAAAAGTAGCTTTAATTAACTAACAATAGTGTGACAGTGTTTCAATAGACCTCTGAGAGCAGTTGAGCTAGTAGGTAGAAATCAGTAGCTAAAGTTAACTAACGTTAGCTAGTAACATTAGCCTGACAGTTTTTCACTAGACCTCTGGGAATGTTTTAACTAGTAGGTAAAAAATGGTAGAAGTTAGCTAGTAACATTTACCTGATAGCGTTTCACTAGACCTCTTGGAACGCTTAACCTAGTAGTTAAAAAATAGTAGCTAAAGTTAGCTAACATTAGCTAGTAACGTTAGCCTGACAGTGTTTCACTAAATCTCTTGGAATGCTTAACCTACTCAGATAGCACACATACATCTGGCCGACATCGGCCCGATGTGTCAAGTTTAGATCGTTAAGACGTAGCAGGGAGAGCGTTTGCTCATTGCCAAGACGTCGCTGAGACGTCGGCCTTTAATCGAAAATGACCACCACGCGACGTTCAAACGATCAATAAAA
>NC_065509.1:44104820-44115319 GCF_006386435.1 Epinephelus moara | reverse complement strand
AAAGCCGACGTAACAGAGACGTTTGATGAGCTGGGACAAAAGAGTATTAAATTTAAAGATATCCGCCCATGCGGCCGACGCTTGTCAGACGTTATAAATTCAGGACCGATGTGTAGTCCTCAGGCCGACGTCGGCCAGATGTATGTGTGCTATCTGGGTAGTAGTTAAAGAACAGTAGCTAAAGTTAGTTAACATTAGCTAGTAACATTAGCCTGACAGTGTTTCACTAGACCTCTGGGAATGGTAGAGCTAGTAGGTTAATAACTGGTAGCAGAAGTTAACTGGTAACATTAACCTGATAGCGTTTCATCAGACCTCTCAGAGCGCTTAACCTAGTAGTTAAAGAACAGTAGCTAAAGTTAGTTAACGTTAGCTAGTAACATTAGCCTGACAGCGTTTCACCAGACCTCTGGAAACAGTTAGGTAGAAGTTAGTGGCTAATATTAGCTAACGGTATCTAATAACTTTTGCCTGACAGTGTTTAATCAGACCTCTGGGAATGGTAGAGCTAGGGGAACTGCCCATTGGTCCGATATCCCATTGTTCCGACCATATTAAACCTGTTGTTCCGAAATCATCATGATGCCCTGTGGTTAAGGTCTGGTTAGGTTCAGGCACAAAAACCACTTGGTTAGGGTTAGGAAAAGATCATGGTGTGGGTTAAAATGAAAAAGAAAATGGCAAACACATAAGCCGTGAGCCTGCTTCACCTCAAGCCTTTCCCAGCTGACCCAGAGCCGGTCGTGGCGCACCATCAAGGTAGAAATACGCCCGCCGGGAGCCGCTCAGCACCGCGGACCGTCGGACTAAAAGGATGTCGGACCAATGGGCTGTTGGACCAATGACATGGACCCAGAGCTAGTAGGTAGAAAATGGTAGCTAAAGTTAGCTAACGTTAGCTAGTAAGACTAGCCTGACAACGTTTCACTAGTTCTCTGGGAATGGTAGAGCTAGGGGAACTGCCCATTGGTCCGACATCCCATTGTTCCGACCATATTAAACCCATTGTTCCGAAGTCCCGTTGTTCCGAAATCATCATGATGCCCTGTGGTTAAGGTCTGGTTAGGTTTAGGCACAAAAACCACTTGGTTAAGGTTAGGAAAAGATCATGGTGTGGGTTAAAATGAAAAAGAAAGTGAAAAACACATAAGCCGTGAGCCTGCTTCGCCTCAAGCCTTTCCCAGCTGACCCAGAGCCGGTCGCGGCGCACCATCAAGGCAGAAATACGCCCGCCGGGAGTCGTTCAGTACCGCGGACTGTCGGATTAATGGTATGACGGACCAATGGGCTGTCGGACCAATGACAGAAAATGGTAGCTAAAGTTAGCTAATGTTAGCTAGTAACACTAGCCTGACAACGTTTCACTAGTTCTCTGGGAATGGTAGAGCTAGTAGGTAGAAATTAGTAGCTGAAGTTAGCTAACGTTAGTTAGCTAGTAACATTTACCTGATAGCGTTTCATCAGACCTCTTGGAATGCTTAACCTAGTAGTTAAAGAACAGTAGCTAAAGTTAGTTAATGTTAGCTAGTAACGTTAGTCTGACAGTGTTTCACCAGACCTCTGGAAACAATTAGGTAGAAGTTAGTGGCTAATATTAGCTAATTGTATTTAATAACTTTTGCCTGACACTGTTTAATCAGACCTCTGGGAATGGTAGTAGGTAGAAAATGGTAGCTAAAGTTAGCTAACGTTAGCTAGTAACGCTAGCCTGACAATGTTTCACTAGACCTCTGGGAACAGTTGAGCTCTTTCCTCCCTCCTTCCTCCCTCTCTTCCCCCCGTCCTCTCCTCCTGCTGTATCTATGCTGTCTCCTTCCTTCCTTCCTTCCTCTCTTCCCTCCTTCTTCTCCTTCCTCTCCTCTGGCTGTATTTGTTTCCGACCTCGTCTCCTCCCTCTCTTCCCTCCTTCCTCTCCTCAGGCTGTATCTGTATTGTCTCCTTCTCTTCCCCTCCTTCCTCCTGTATCCATCTTGACGTCAGGAGCCTGTACCACCGTAGCTTTGGTTTGCTGCCTGAGTCACTTTGGTGAATTTGGTTTTGATGACTTTAATATCGTCTGTGACCTGCTTCCTGTTTGAGAGCTGCAGGTAGACGACGAGGTTTCCCCTCATAAATTATCCGTCCTGCTGCTGGGAAATAATAAACATCAGACCGGCGGCGGCGGCGTAGGATTACTAATGGGCTGCGGCTAAAGATTTGCGGCTTGGGTGATCTGTCACAAAAAATAATAATAATAATAATAACAAGTGTCACAGTCAGACGGGGAAATACAGCGCTGCCAGTGTGTGTGTGTGTGTGTGTGTGTGTGTTCCCGACGTGACTGACACCCAATAAATAACCCATTTCAATTTTTGAAGCAGTCATGATGATAAACTCACAACAGGCCTCGGCGCTCACCTGTGTTGATGCATTATGTCCCTCGCATGACAAAGTGGCCGTTTAATCACAAATCTGTCGCCGTCTTACAGCAGCGAGGCAGCGGGCGGTGGCGAGCAGGCTCAGAGTCGGGTTTCCTCCCAGGATCCACTCTGCAAACACAAATACATCTTAGAAAGGCCTCAGCAGTCACGACACCAGGAAATAAATCACAGGGATGATTAAAGAGTTAAAGGAAGAGGAAAAATCTGCATCTGGTTTGTTTCTCTGATCTTGGGGGAAAATATCGGCCTGTTCTCCTGCTGTAACTGCAGATATTAGTGAAACTGATAAACCCTGTAACACCATCAGAAACATGCAGACATTATATTTAGTTGCTGTCAACTTTTAACTCATAAAAAGACATGTTGCAACCAAAGTCTGCACTTTGACTCCTGAAATCCAGTATTACTCTGATCCAGCCTATTTTCATTCCTCATCTGCAGAGATCACCATGTTGTGTGATGAAACCACAGATTTTCTTTCCGCGGTGCTGGTGATAGCTGTAGCTGGAGGCATAATGTTTCAGGTTGTCTGTCCGGCCCATGAAGGTGGTCAAGGGTCAAAGGTCAAGATCACTGTGACCTTGCATCGATCTCATTCTCGTAAACCCAACCTCCAAGAACAGCTTGAGGGACTTTAGTCAAATTTGGCACACTCACTCACTTGAACAATGAATTTCAGGGTCAAAGGTCAAAGTCAGTGTGACCTCATCTGTCTTATTCTTGTGAACGTGATATCTCAACAACACCTCAAGGGACCACACGTACACATGCTGCGATTTTTACACCCTCAAATCCATTGTTTTCAATTTAGACTCGCGGCAAACAGCAGAGCGACGCCATCGTGGCACACACGCATTCCTGAGCACCTTTTTTTAATTTTTTTTAATGTAACCTCTGTTCATACATCAGTAAACTACAACTATAAAATGAAAGAGAAAAAAATAACTTCATTCACTGGGCCGACTGCCGGCAACTTTTAAGGTGGAACGTTAACTTGTAATGTTACTCAATGCATGAGTTGATGACGTGAATCCATCAGCACACCTTAAATTTCACTGTGACAACTTTGACCATCACTTACCTTTTTATATGACACACACTTTTAGTAATGACTTTAAAAATATAGATTAATTTGGAGCGGATTATGTGAAGGTCGTATATTCTAATCCTCACTTCCTGTGGGCTACAGCAACACTAAACCCCTGAGCTTGCCTGAGAAGGACTAAATGCACAAAGCTGCTATTTTTAAATATCCCATGGAGAGAGACTCTCACTGCAGCCTGTTCTATTTTGTTGTGAAAATGTGGGCGTGCAGCCTCGTTCTGTGGACGATAAACCAGGTGCAGACTTCCATCTGTGTCACCGCTGATGAGGAAATACAGCGAGTGCTGGACGGAGCAGTGAGTGACAACAACCCCGCCCACATTTAAGAGGACTGTCTGAACAGACCGAGGGTCTAGGTACCATGTCTGAAGGCTTACTGCTGGTTCCAAAGGTGCTGGACTGAAAGGGTTTGGTGGAGACGGGGCTATAATGACGGGGTCTGTTCTGGTACTGAGCTTTATTTCTCATTGACAGGTGTAATGAGTGGTGGATTGGCACAAGTATCAATATGCATACCTACATCAATTAATAGTGAACTTTGGGTATGGAAATGAGGAAATTCTGCCTTTGTGCGTACACACAGTTTTAGTTTACACAGAGTTTTATGTATCTGATCGTTGGTCTGTTTGTTTCTGAGAGGAGGAGACCTCTGTATATAACTCAGCTCCTGGTAAAAACTCAACTGAACATCTAGATCAGAAAGAAGTTGAGCACACGTTAGCAGGTACTGGGTGAGCAGCCCGTCTACAACACGCCAAACAGTGTAGAAGAAACACTGGTTTGTAACGTTAAACTGCTTTAGTCAGTTTTTTTAATGGTTTAAGTCAGCTGAGACCTCTGAAGGAATTCTAACCGGAAGTTCGTGCTTGGCAAATGGGTCCTCAACGCCAGACGCCACTAAATTCTGAACACTGCTCCTTTAAGAGAATGAATCACGCTTTTGATGATCATTACATTATTGTGACTAAAAAATCGTGTTAAAATCATGTCTTGTTGATGTGTTCAGAGAAGTCTTAAACTGTGTGCTCTGTTTTCTTTTTCGTGTCATTTAGTTTTTTCGTTTGTGTTTTTATGATTTCTGCAGCTGTAAAACAAAGATTCATCGTCAGTTTATGAAGTGAAACACAGCCGGCTGACTTTCACTTGTGTTTAGAAACTGTGACCGAGGTGCAGAGATGAAGGGATGAAGGCAGGAGGAGGAGGAGGAGGAGGAGGAGGAAGCTCTGCTCTGATTAGATGAGGCGTAGAGATTAAAAAGGTAACAGCGGCCCAACTGTGTGAAGCTTTTTTGATGTCGGGTGGAGGATGGAGGCGGGGCGGCGTCCTCCTGCGGCCTGCTGACCCATCTGATGCCATTCTAATTGGACTTCCTTAATTAGCCGCCGAGGCGTCTCCTTCCCTCTCGGCCTCCGCCAGCAGAGAAGAAGAAGATTTGGCGGGTGGAGTGTTTCCTGCTGCTCAGCTCAGGGACCTCCTGATTGGGCCCTCAGCTTTTCTCGCCGACCTTGCAGAGAGCCGGAGAGTGAGCTAGCCGTTTAGTTTCACCTGAAAAAGGCGAGGAGGGACTCTGGGAGGAGCGAGTGTTGTTTCCAGGTAACGGAGCAGCTGCTGTCAAACGTTCAGACAGCTTGTTGTTTGTTTTCTTCGGCGCTGCTTCTCTTCCTCCTCGGGGGGGTTTCCGCCGGCGGAATAAAACCAGCGCTCTCTAATTTAAGACTTATTTGATTTGGCTGTAAATTAAATGTGCTTATTCCACTGTTGTTCTTAAGATTGCTCTGCATTAGCACCAGTGTTTAGTTTGACTTCTTCCTGAAAAGCAATCATTTCTCCCTAACTGGATCTCTGTAACCATATTTGCTCTGCTTAGTGTCATAAAACGCCAGCTCGTTGCGGCAGATTGCCCTTTCCATGAAACCCGAGCTGCTGATGGAAACGCAGGCGAGGAAATAAAAGAAAAGACAGTGAGAGCTCGCAGTCAAACTGGTGGGCGTTTCACTGAGAGCAGAAACTCAGAAGGAGATATCAAACCGCTGACCTCGACTTTTTCATTCCTGCAGGGGAGCTGAGAGAAACATGGAGTTTGTTCACTGTGAGGAGCTGCACAAATAAAATCCACTTACTTTAATGTGAAGAGGCCGTCTGCAGCTCCAGCACCGTCCACAGCACGACAGCAATTAGTTCAGTCCACTCAGTCAGCTGTGATGAGGCTCACCTGTGCAGGTACGTGAGCTGGCTGTGATCCAGTGGGCGGGGCTTCAGCCAGGGGTGGAACATTTAGATTCCTTACTCAAAGGGACAGTTCAGATTCTTTGAAGTGGGTTTTCAGGAGATACTTGTCGGGTCTTTCCCAAACCAGCCCCTACACCCCGTCCCTATTAACTTTCACGTGGCGTGTCGGCCACAATTTGTGCCGTCCCAGACCAACTAGTGAGGAGAGGAAGTGGGTTATAAACTCTCCAGATGTGAGATTTGTACACTTTGTGCACAGACTGTATGTGAAGATACACATACAGTCTGTGGTTTGGTAATTATGTCAGTAAATGGGAAAGTTTTAAGGCTTACAGTAGATGTCAGTCAGCACGCTCCCCAGCGGACAGGAGAGCTAACAATGTCCTGCTGTGGACGGGTCAGCAGCAAAACATATTTTAGAAACCTAAAAAAATCATTATCAGTTTAAGTGTACGCTATATTTAGAATATTTTCACTGCTTTGAAGGTGTTATTTTGATCTTCTCACAGCCAGACTCCAGTAATAAAACCAGTGATTTAACACCAGTGAACACAGGAGCTGCTGGTCTGCTGCTGCCTCCATCAGTTAGTGTGTTTGTGTCACTGTGTGTCTTTGGTGAATCTGAATTAACCCTTTAAACACCAAACACTCAGTGACACAAACACACTAACTGATGGAGGCAGCAGCAGACCAGCAGCTCCTGTGTTCACTGGTGTTAAATCACTGCTTTTATCACTGGAGTCTGGCTGTGAAGAGAGCGAGGATGGGAACTGAGGCCGTTATCTGCCTCCTCGTCTGAACGAACTGTCTGACAGAAAAGCAGAGAAAATATTCTCAGTATAGTGTACCCTTAAGCTGATCTTGAATTTTTTTACGTGTCTAAAATCATTTTGCTGCTGCTCCCCTTCACAGCAGTACATTGCCTGGCCTCTATGTCCAGCCTGCTTCTCCAAACTGGGCGTGTGCCGACTGCCGCCCACCGTAGGAAATATACTTTCCCTATCCCAGCTTTCACTGAGCGAGAGGCGGGGTACACCCTGGACAGGTCACCAGACTGTCACAGGCCTCGTTTCAGAACTTCACCCTAGAAACTTTTGGGCAGTGTTAAAATAAATCAGTTTGTGTTCTGAGCTCAGAAAGTGAAAATAAGATTGAGAGGAAGTGACAGATTTTCATGAAACGCCTCTGACTACAGGCGGATACTGTGACTCAAAGGTTTGTCTCAGTATTTGAACACATTGTTTATCTGTGATGAATAATAAAGTCTGCAGGTCGTCCAGGGTCAAACAGCTGCATGTGTGAGTTCATCACTGATCACATTTCCACAAAGGTTTACTAACAGTTTAATCCCAGTCTCCATCCTCAGATGTTCAGTAAGATTTGTCTCCTCTACTGTACCAACTACAGCAACCAGCAGGGCCCCAATCAACTAGTTAACAATTGTATCGTAAAGCGTTTTGAGTGATCAGAAGACGAGACAAGTGCAGTGCATTTATCATTTTTAAGGTCAGACACAGCCAGTTTTTAACACCGCCCAGCAGCGTTTTTGTATGAAAAGTGCTGTATAAATAAAGTAGAAGTTAAAGTGTGAATGCCCGTTATAAATATTATCCCCTGCGTCCCCCCCTGAGGTCTCCACCTACGCTGTCACTAATCAGAGAGATGTTTATTTATTTAACCCCATCACTTATATTATTGTAATTTTACATATATATTTTACTTATTTATTCTACATGTGTATGTGATAAATATACTCAGTGTTTACAGCTCTGTGTTAGTGTGGGCTCGCTCTGCAGAGTTTAATCTCACTGAGGTTTTTCTGGTTAAATGAAGGTTAAATAAAGAATGGTGTTTGGAGGCTGAAGCAGCAGCGTCTGTATCTCCACACAGATCAGCATCCTCCATAAGAGCCTCCTCTCTGTTACTGAGGCATGCTGGGGGATGGGGGTGGGGATGGTGGGGGTGGAGGGTGATGGGGGGGTCCTGTGGGCGTGAAGCAGCCCTGGCAGGCCTTAATGCAGCTGTCAGGCGTCCTGGTCCAGCGATGCGATTTCCCCCGCTCCGTCACCGTCACCGCCAAGATTATACGCCTTTTAAATGAGCTGCAGCCACGAGGAACGGCACCCGGGGAACGCCTGTCGCCGCGGCAACATGAGCCATGATTTGCCGTGCCATTAATCTCGCCGGGGAGATCTCAGCCGATTTGTCCTCGCCAACAAATGAAGCTGTAGAACTTCTCCTCCCCCTGCATGCGTCTCTCCGGATGAATCCAGGCTGACAGGAGCAGGACGCCGCCGTCACCTGCACCTGAGAACTACACGCCAGCCCCCGGCCAATCAGGAGAGGAGATCCACACAGGTGATTCGGACTCTGTGGAGGAAGGAGAGGACTTAAGTTTGTGTGAGATGAATGGAAGTGGAGTTAAAGTGAAAACAGACTTTAAGTCAGACGAGCAGTTTGTTAATTACAGTCTGTTGGCGTCTCATGAAACACAACTCTGCTCCGACTCTGCTGCTCAACATGTAGGAAGTTCTGGAGATCTCAAAAGTCTGAGCGCACAAACACGTTCACTTTGTACACATGTGATCTGAGGCCTCAGCCAATGGCTTCATGCACGTGTTTGTCAGCCTTTAAGGAGCTTATCTGAGGTCAGTGCTGTGCACGTTCACACTTCACAAGAGCTTCACAAGAACTAACCATGGAGGCAGCGAGCAGCTAACGGTGCTAACATCAGTAATAGTGCTGACAACGCTAACGGTGTTATTTAGGAGGGAACCCAGTGATGCTGTCCTGCCACAGTGAGTCAAGACAGCGTTATCGGCGTACACATTCTCACTCCGACCTCGTCACATGTTCACATTTGGTCAAACAGCGAAGAAAAAAACATCAGTTGGTGGTGGTGTACCGACGTAGTGCTTTTATTTTGAAAGACTGTATGCAAACTGTACATTTCCTGTGAAAACAGAAGTGTATTTTGAAAACAGACAATGCATGTAACAGGCTGAAGTTGACACGGCGTCCCAGAACGTCAACAACCAACACACCCAGGGTACCTTGGACGTCATATGTGGACGTGGAAAGTCCATGACCAAACGTGGACATGTGACGAGGTCACAGTGAGGATTTGCTGTACCAGCAGCATTTCAAAGTGTCACTGTCCAGCATCGATCATACCGTCATGAAAGGTTCCATCTGGCTGCGTCACAAACTGATGCCACCTGGCAGCATATCATACCAAAAGGTGGCTTCTGTGTCGGTGTCCGATGCTGAAAAAACTGATAAATCGGTGGTATTTGACGACTTCGGAAAAAGAACCAGCTGAGATATTGTGCTCATGAGAATTAAACAGAGGAGGTTGCAGTGACCTTTGACCTTTGACCACCAAAGTCTAATCAGTTCATCACTGAGTCCAAGTTTGAAGAAATTCCCTCAAGACGTTCCTGAGGTTCACAAGAATGTGGCGTCCGTCCGTACAGATGGATGGACAACTTGAAAACCTAATGCCTCTGGCGCAGACGCATAACAGCAAACAAACCCTGAAACAAATAGTTTTTCTGTCGTAATCAGACTGAAATAATCTGAGAGGACAGGATTTGTCTAGTCTGATCCAGACTCACTTGTTTTGGTGTTTGTATTTTTTACAGTGTACAGTCGATGTCCAGATCTCCTGCTGTTCCAGGGTCGGGTATCATCTCATCACATGTTTGCAAACAGTCTCCTCTTTCTCAGGCCCTGTGCTCGGCCCTCAGAGACCCGGAGGAACGTCTCGAGTGTCCCCGCTTTGCTCTGTCCCCCCTTATCTCCTTTCATGGTGGCCATCAGGCAGCTGGCCAGTGGCGGCAGCAGCGGCGGCTGTGGTTTCGTCCAAACAGCAGCAGCTGCGACAGCGACTCCAGCCTGACAGAGGAAAGTTTTAATGGGTAGGGGAACTGGGTTGGCTATCTGCCCTAACTGGTCTCCCAGGCTCCCCTGAACCTCTCCTACCCCCTGACTCCTCATCAAGCAAAGCATCATGGGAAGGAGGGTCTGTAGATGCTCCAGCTGAAGCCTCAGTGGGTTTGGTGTGATGGGGGGAATCATGTCCTACATCAGCTGTTTTTATCCCCCTTTTCTTTTCCTCTTAAAGAATGAAATCCCCCAGCTGCTCGTTACACACATGAGCTTTCTAAATTTAAATCCTCACTGTGGAAACAAATAAAATAAAATTAGACGCCAGGGAACATCTCCCAACACCAGAGAACACATGTTTCCACACATTATAATAAAATACAGATTAAACATACAGAGAATAAACTCATTTAGTTCTGTTTATGCATCACACACACACAGTCCTAAAATACCTCGTCAGCAGCACCATGTTCAGCCTTTCCGCTTGTCACAGTCCAGTTTTCTGATCCTTGTGTTGCTGTTTGTTGAACAGATGTTTGAAATAAGAATTAGAGAATTAAAAAACCCACTGATTTCTGTGATTCACCAGTGTTTTCTTATCTTTGCTCTCCTCTTAGGTAAAGAACATTTTACAAGTCATCGATTATATTTGCATTATTACATTTGTAGCCTTACATCTGATCAACTACATTTGTAGCTGATCAGATCAGAAAGGCCAGTGACGTTGTGGGGGTGGAGCTGGACTCTTTGACAGCAGTGTCAGACAGGAGGATGCTGTCGAAGGTGCGAGCGATACTTCAGCATGGCTCTCACCCTCTCCACAACGCTCTGGTCGAACTGAGGAGCACCTTCAGCCAG
>NC_065509.1:44087313-44104728 GCF_006386435.1 Epinephelus moara | reverse complement strand
TTATTTATATCTTCATCTTTATCTCTTGTTTCCATTCATGCTGTATTTCTATTTCTACTTTGCACGGAGCATTGGAACAAAAACAATTTCCCCCTGGGGATTAATAAAGTATTCTGAATGTGAATCTGAATCTGAATTTTCCAGGGCCTACATCTTGTTTTCTTTTTCTGTCCTCATGTGATTGTATGTATAACTTTGTTTTGTACCTGTTAAATCACCACATAAAAAAAAGGTGAAATAAAATAGGCAAGGAGGCTTTATTTGTACAACACATTTCATACAGCAGGGCAAAAGTTTCACAGAGCAGTAAAATATAAAACATAATAAAGGATATAGATTTACAATAAAAGAGTTAAAAGATAAAAAAGAAAAAAGAAAAGAGGAAAAAGATATAAAAGGTAAAATTAATTACTAAATGACTGAATGACTGATAAATGATTTAGTTTTTTCAAAAACCACCATTAAAAACAACGGTGAGATGATCAAAATTGAGTTTAAACATAAGTTTGCAGTCATTACAGGGTGGAGGAGGCAGTGTAAAGAAGGAACGTTTTTAGCTTTAAATTAAAGGTATTTGAGTCGAGGAGTCGGGGCTGTCTGACATCATCTGAGAGGTTATTCCAGGTTTGTGCTGCTTCACCATGTTTTGTTCTGACTCCTGGGACGGTCAGTAGGCCGGCCTCACATGTCCTCAGGGCCCTAGAAGGTTCATTTGTCACAAGCATATCAGAGATATATTTGGGCACTGAGCCACAGCGGGATTTAAAAAAGTGAAAATCAAATCAAATCAGTATGAACTGAGAAATGATCAAGTCTTTGTGCTAAGCTAGGCTACACACACCCTGGACCTAGTCATTTAAGACAGAGAACAAGGACAGATGATTTATTTAAGTATTTATTTAAACCCAAATAAAGTTTAATAGAAAGTTCAGAGGACCCAGGACGTTTCCCTGAGGGACTCCACAACTCAATAAAAACAGAAAACGAGGATTTACAGAAATTCATTTTACAGAAATGTTTTTACTGCTGCTTGTCAGATGAATTCTAGAAATGAAAATCTATACAATGCTGTATGTGTTTATTGTATTGGGTTTATACAGAGGTTAGCAGGATTATCTCTTTACATAAAAGGGTATTTTTTTAAAAAAAAAGAGTTTATTTCTCTTATTCTGTCTCTTAAAAAATAAAGAGAACTTTCAAAGAACTCTGCTGCATGAGACTGTGAAAACCTCGACCTGGTGGACTGTGAATTATCACACTTCCAGAAGAACAAATGAGACCCTTCAGAGACCTCAGAAGGACCACAAGGAACCTTTAACAGAAACAAACAGGCGGAGCGCTTGATTCGGAGTGTGTGAGGAGGTGTGTAACGTTCAGAGGGTTTACAGCAGTTTGATGAGCAGCCGGGCGGAGAGCAGAGAACAGAGGACGAGGCCTCAGGGAGGCACAGCTGCTGCTGGAAATCACACTTTCTTTTAATGTTTCTTCCACTTTTCCTGAGGCTGAACGAGATTTCCACAAGGACACACCTGCAGGTTTTCTGCTGAATCTGGATCTGTCTGAAAGAGTGTTCACTCCTCACTGTAAAGACACGGAGTTTTCACCTGGACGCTCAGAGATGTGTTCACCTGTAAGTCATCCTCGTGGAGAGGTTTAACTGAAAACTGAAACAGCAGGTCTGACTGGTTAACAGCAGACAGATGTGCCGCTGAGAATAAACCTCAGTGTTTCCCACGGTTTCATTGAGCTGCTCGGCCTCCAGAGGATCGCCGTCACAACTCAACATGTCGACTCTGCAGAGAGGAAAACTTTTTCTGATCACAGTCTGCAGCTCTGATCTGACGGTTCATGGTCTCTGTGCCAGTTAAATATGTAAAAGTGTACACAGACATTTAAAGATATCTAAAGGATCAGGCCGCTGTTAATCTATATATTTATAATCATCAACACCCCCATCACACGACAGGCTCATCATTCATCCAGAAGCCAACCAGAAATCTAGATAATGATGAGTCGATTTATTGATTAGTCAATTAACAAAAGAATAATTGGTAACAATTTTGATAATTCAGTATTTTTAAAGCAAAAATTGAGAAAAAATTGTTAATATTTATTATTTCTTTCAGTTCTCTGTGGCAGTGAACTCAATACCTGACTTATAGTCAGATTTCTAAAAAAAAGAAAATCATTTTAAATATGTTAATGTGAGCTTCAGGGCATAATGATCGTCATTTTACACACTGACCATCAATTGATTTACATTAAAGAAGATCATCTCCAGGTGTTTGATAATGGAAATAATTGTTGGTTGCTGCCCTGAAGTTTTTCTGTGTTAATTCCCTGACACTCAATTTAATGTCTTAAAACTAGATTTTTACAAAATGTCCTTCGACAAGACTGATGGGCCACACAATGGAGGATTGAGGTCCTGTTCATAGCTGTGGTGCAAATTTCTAATTCTACACGTATTCAAATTATGTACACGTAAACTTTCTGGATAAACCTTGGACTTTCCCTGGTCACTTCTCTCTACTGTCAGACTTCCTGTCTGCGGCTCTCAGCTGTCCGTTGTTTCCTCAGCCCAGCTGTCGGAAGAAAATGTCTGCAAACATTTCTGCAAACCACAAATACATTACATTTGCACGTTTCATACGTCTCAAATCAACATTTCCAAAGTAACGTATGAGCTGACTTTGTCATCAGAAGGTGGATGATGTGCAGTGCTGAGCAAGTTACTCTCAAAATGTAATGTATTACATATTACTAGTTACCTTCCTTTGAAAGTAATACATTACTCTACAATATAACTCTTTGTGTAGAATAGTAAGTTACTTAATACACTACTTTGACCAAAGTGACCATCAGAGGAACTCATGTTGATGCTGAATGGATGAGGCTCATGTTGATTCACAGAAGCTCCAGTTTACAGCTCTGACCCATTCATGTGTTCATATACTGTGGTTACAGCTTGGGATTAAAATCACCTGCTGATATTAATAATAATCTGATGATATAGAGCCATTAAATAAATAAATTAATCTCCTTGGACACAGGGAGGGTCGGGCAGAGGATCAAAGTCTGATCATCATGAGATATGGATGAATATTTGTGGGCCTATGATATGAAACACAATAAATGAATGTTGAGCTTAGCACAGCAAACAAAATGGCGTGCGAGTCACTCACTATGACGAGTCTGTGATGACATGACAACACACAACAATCTGCCGAGCTGCAGACAGCTGTTCAACATCAACAAACAACAGAACTGGTTTTGTTTCAGTGAGTCATCGCTGTGTTTCCAGCTGCTTTACAGGCATGAAAAGTTTTTGACTGAGACATCGCTGCTTTTCCTGCCGGGATATTTCGCCCAGACTGGATGTTTTACACCAAACATGATCTTTTATGAAACCATAACCAAGTGGTGTTTGTGAAAAAACTTTGAGGCATATTCTGAAACACATGCTCTGTTATTCACATGATGACAAACCAACACAGTGAACCAGAAGCTTCCAGGAGCCTCGAGGCATTGGACCAGTCTGGCCTCATCTTTCCTCTTCTTCCTCACTGTTTCTGTTGTTCATGGTTTTCATGTGTTTGAACAATCTTGTTAAAGGTCCACCACCTTTATCATAAATAAATATTTTTTATATTCATCATGCTTTCAGGCTTAATGCAGATATTAGTACAAATATGAATTATTTTTTATTCTGCACCTTCACACCTCTGTGGTGAGTCGACATGCTGATCACTTCGATCTCTTTTTGCTGTTTTATTTTTTGCATTAGGACCATCATTTTCATGAAGAGGACAGGTCAAAATATGAAAAAACATGGTCGTGTTTTGAGAATTCGTGTCCGAACTGTGTCCAGAACCTGATCTGATCAAAGTGTCTGAACACTGAAGTTATTTTAACCTGATTCAGGAAACTTTATCCAGAATCAGTTAAACGATCAGTGATCATGATGAGTTCTCGTCCTCCCTGTTTATAAAGCTCTGAAGTTAAAGTGTGTGTGTGTGTGTGTGTGTGTGTGTGTGTGTGTGTGTTAATGTACAACAGGAAGCACTCAGCAGTGAAATCCTGCTCACACTCGTCTGTGAGACGGAGTTAATTAAGGTGAAAGTTGTGGAGGAAAGACGGTAAAGCCGCGGCTCTCGGCTTCTTATCTGAGAGGTGTGAACAGGTATTTACTCCAGCTGGGAGAGACGCCGGCCCCTCAGCTACCACGCTAACGCCGGATTAGCGGCGGGGCCCTGTCAGCCCAGTTTCACCACGGGGCCACATCAGGAGCCGATCAGTCGGGGGTGTTAATGCGCGGGGAGGCAGAGGAGTCAGAGGATGGTTAAATACTGCAGGTGAAGCTGTCTGTGATCAAACAGGAGCATCTGAGGGTTCCTGTTAAAGACGGGTTTATATTTAAAATACCAGGATTCACTTCTAATACCAACAATATTTATTTTATTATCATAGTACGTTGTATTGTACCACATTAGTCACGTTGCACTGGTAGTCCAGCTCCTCCAGGATAGCACATCCCAGTCTCAAGAGCATGGAGGAGACGCCAGGAGACCTGCTGTTACACCAGGAGAGCTGGACAGGGCCGTAGAAGGGCATCAACCCAGCAGCAGGACCGCTATCTGCTCCTTTGTGTGAGGAGGAACAGGAGGAGCACTGCCAGAGCCCTACAACATGACCTCCAGCAGGCTACTGGTGTGCATGTTTCTGACCACACTGTCAGAAACAGACTCCATGAGGGTGGCATGAGGGCCCCACGTCCTCTAGTGGGACCTGTGCTCACAGCCCAGCACCGTGCAGCTCCATCATTCACCAGAGAACACCAGAACTGGCAGGTCCACCATCGGCGCCCCGTTCTCTTCACAGATGAGAGCAGGTTCACACTGAGCACATGTGACAGGCGTGACAGAGTCTGGAGACGCCGTGGTGAACGTTTAACCTGCATGTCTTTGGACTGTGGGAGGAAGCTGGAGCACCTGGAGGAAACCCACGCTGACATGGGGAGAACATGCAAACTCCACACCCTCTACCCCGGGTATGAACCAGGAACCCTCTTGCTGTGAGGCAACAATGCTAACCACTGCACCACTGTGCTGCCCAAGAGCTACTGCTGCCACATCAGTCATAAATAAGGAAGTTAACCAGCACAGTTCTGTTTCTGGTAAAGTTTGAAGTAAAACTCTGTCTCTCTCATAATATCTATAAAGGTAGTTTTTTTGTTGCAATCACAATCTGTTATTCTGAAACTAAACTTTTTCCAACCTGTAACATCTGATTGTTTTAATGACCATTAAATGTTTTCAGGAGCTTTAAACTCTCAACCCTCGAACTCACTGCCTTTAAGACATCTGTGAGAATTCAGGGTTCAATAATCGACTGAACGACTTCTTAAGGTGATTTTTTTTCTTCTTCTCTTTCTGAGAGCGTAAAAATCCTCAGTAATACCTCTCTTCAAGCAGAGAGCGACATCCTGGTGACAGAGAAGAAGAGAAGAAAGACAGAAAGGAAACGAGAACAGAGAGGAGAGCAGGAGGAAGAGGAGTGGGGCTTTAAGTCGGCCTGGATTTGTCCTCCTCTCCTCTCTTTGTGCCGCCAAATCTGCCGAGTGGATTAACCGAATCTTCCAGCTGCTCTTCAAAGTCAAGTCTACTCTGAAAGCCCTCCTCCTCCCCACAGTCCATCTTCTTCTTCTTTAACTTCTTAAAGCTGCAGAGCAGTTTTATCAGCTGCTGTATAATTTAACAAAATCCCCCACAAAGACCTCGGCGCTGATTTACACACTGAGAACATGCAAAGAGAAACACACAGAGAGGAAACACAAATATTCAAACCACGACTCCCGCCAGATAAGGTGAGGTCGAGGAGTGGCCACGTGCACGGCGCTCTGCCTCTTTAAAAGGCAGGAGTGTCTGTTATCAGTGTGAGGAGTGTTGGAGCGACGGGAGGACGGTGATAATATCGCAGAGGAAAATTTCATTTTGAGCTGCTCTCATCCTTCCTCTTCACTTAATTCCTCCTGTCAGTGAAATGTGATTGAAGGCTCTTTCTAAAGGTGACACTTGATTGACAAAGACAGACATTATGGACGTCTGTCCGTCATGTAAATCACAGCTGATTATTGCCTCAGCAGAAAGTTTCACTCTGAAGGGAAATAAAACCCCGAAGAGTCTGAGCACCACTTCCTCTGCAGATTACTGATGGTTTCACTCCACACAGGCGTCCTCTTTTCTGCAGGAAGTAATCACACAAAGCTTCCTCTAATACCACATAAATGTTAAGTTTGCTGCGTCATGAGGTCAGCCCTATCATGCATGATGTCTGGAAGCCATTTTGAACCAGAGCACAACCCCCAGAGAGCTGTCTACGGTTCAGCTTGATTATCTTTGAGATGTTGCATCAGGAATGTAAAATGGTGGGTGGAAGAGATGCACTGAGGGCCTCAGAGGGAACTGTTAAATCCGCTCATTCTCAGAGGGCTAAATAATATTTTTTAACTAAATAATGTAAGTATTGTAATGTTGTGTTGTGTAATGTAGAAGGAAAAAATATTAAAATATCGATAAAAGTATTTCTGGGGACTGAAAATATATCTGTCCACCATACAGCAACATTATAAAACGTCATTCCCCAACAGGTCTCCAACATCGTCCGACACCAACCCGGTCTCCCTCTAACAAAGACGTCCTTTAATGTAACGTTTAACTTCAGTGTTTTTTGTTTAAATCAGCCGGTCTGTTTGTTTCTGAGAGAAAGAGACCTCTGTGGATCATTCAGCTCCCAGTAAAAACCTGAATGTCTGCGCACATCAGCAGGTACTGGGCTGCAGCCTGTCTCCAACATGCCAAACAGTGTTTAAGGAGCACTGACGGGTGGTGGATGGGTCCAACAACTACAGACTACAGAGGCCGGTGTTCACCTCCTGTAAGACTGTAAAGCCAAACCCTGTTCTTTTTTCCTAAACCCAACCACGTGTGTGTTGTTGAAGGAAAAAAACATCAAATTGCGCTGTTGTACTGACGTAGTGCTTTTATTTTGAAAGAGACTGTATGCAAACTGTACATTTCCTGTGAAAACAGAAGTGTATTTTGAAAACAGACAATGCATGTAACAGGCTGAAGTTGACACGGCGTCCCAGAACGTCAACAACCAACACACCCAGGGTACCTTGGACGTCATATGTGGACGTGGAAAGTCCATGACCATTTTGGTTCAATTTTGGACATCAATTTTGGTTGATGTCAGGTGACCAAAATTCAACGTTAGGGCAACAGCTAATGCCGACATCAACGTCAACTTATTAAGAACCAAAACCCAACGTCTGCAAAATGTCAGAATGTTAACGTCCACACTGCATAAAGTCTTAATGCCATTCGACATTAAAAATATTGTCAACAGGATTTTTATTCAAACCAAAATTTAACATCTCTCGAGTGTAACTTTCTTTAACAGTGTAACTGCAACTTTTCTCTGCAACATTCTAAAACAGTTTCGTCTCGTCATGACTCTTTGGTCTGAGCTTGGTTTGAGGCGACAGTGTTAACTGTTGCACCACCGTGCTGCCCTTCAACATTAGTAAAACAAAATTTGAATTTTAGATTTTAGATGTCAGAGGGCTGAATTGTTCTGAGACTTTTATTTTCTTGAATGAGTGAAGTGAAGTCCATGAAGTTATTTTTCATATGTGAGGAACCTTCAGCAGTCACCAGAATGAATGTTGGCAGCGTACGTTTCTGCAAACCACAGATATGTTTCCTTCATACTGTGTTATGTAGCAGATATGTTGAAACTTTACTTTATGTTCCAACAACACGGTGGTTAATGTGTTGTTATGTTTAGACACAAAAAACACCTGGTTATGGTTAGGAAAAGATCAGGTTTGGCTTAATATACCTGGTTTAGGTGGCACAATCCCGCCAGTAAATGCAGTTACAGGTTGGTGGCCATAAATCTGCAGGAAACAGTGATGACTCTATGCTGTAGTTTGTTGGTGTTGAACTGTATTCTGCAGCTCGGCAGGCGTCTCTCCTTTACATGTCTTTAGGTTTCAACGACGCTGTGGTTTGACCTGTGAAACATGAGAACAATAACAAACGTTTTTGTTCGGTGTGTTTTTATTGTATTTCAAACGTTGCTCATATGTTTCCCTGTACTGTGTGTTTGTGCCGCAGCAGATGAACAGAACCTCAGTTTGCTCTCGGAGGATGAAATCAGGCTCAGCTCCTCTCAGTTTTGGCTCCGGTCGGCGAGTCCCATCTGCAGTGTTTCTTACAGGCTAAATTATTTAGCGTGATGCTGGTGGCAGCACATGTTGGAGTCGGGAGGTTTTGGGAGCAGTTTGGCTCGGTGCTGGTTCGTTGCCCCCCCCCGCGCTCCTCCCACCCTGGCAACAGATATGGCAGAGAGAGCAGGAGGGGGGGGGGGGTTATAAAGGAGGGGTGAAGCTGGTTAGCGGCGTCACCTCCTGCAGCCAAACTCGCCTCCACATCAGTGTTGATGGAAGCTTAACGTGCAGCATACGGACACAGAGACACATTAGAGCGCTGTGATTGGTCACTGATCTGTCATCAACTGTGTGTGTGCGTGTGTGTGTGTGTGTGTGTGTGTGTGGAAGATTTTAGCAGAAATAAAAGCCTCACACAAAGGTGAATTATAACAACACTGATCACTGCACTGATATTTATGTGTCGATAACGTCCTGCACTCACAATTTCATTTTTATATTTCATAATATTCTGTTTTATTTATTGTTTTTTTGTCACTTGTAAAGCTCCATTCACACAGGATTTATCTCTCAGCAGGAGGTTCAGTGATTTTAATATCAGATGCACCGATCGGTGTTTCTAATGTGTGATTTCTGTCACCCTGCTGAGGCACTGTTAACACTGGTTTTTGGCGCTCTTAAATTAATCAGACAAACAGGTTTTATTTTAAATTACAGCTCTGAAAATTAGAAGCTCACTGGTGACAATTTTGAGAATAAAGTCGTTCCAGAGGAGAGGGACAAATCATTTAACCTCCAACTGAAATATTATTATTATTATTATTCAGATGGGGTGTATCCTGTGATGTCTCTCAGCTCGACGTAAATTTTTTAAAAACAAATTCATCTGTAATTTCCTCAAACAGCTGCTCACTGTTGTTTTTATCAAACAGTGACTTTGTCGGGAACTATTTTCAGCGGTGGTGCTTCAGTGAGAATTTGTGTCAGCAGGACGGTGTCTAAAACAAACTTCAGTGTGTGTGTTCATGGTGATGAAGGAACATGTGACCCAGTGACACCGTGCAGCTCGCTGACGTGTTTTAACAACAGTGAAGGAAGACGATTGATCACACTGTCTGTGGATACATTCACTGTTGGTTTGAGTCTGAACATTAGAGTTAATGATTAAAGTCCTGTCTGTGTATCCAGATATCTTTGTAAACAGATATTTTACAGAAAGAAATCTGTCCGCACGATGTTGTTTTACAAAATATCTCCGTCTACACTAGAATGATAAAATGACTGTGTTCACACAGACAGTGTTGCTGCTGCTGTAACTTCTGTATTTCCACAACTGGAAGTCTGTACTCCACATATTTTTGAAGCCGTGCAGCTTCTGCATCATCAACGACATGATCATGCAAACATGTCACAATAAAAAGCCTCATGTTAACAATTAAAGGGATTCTGTCCACAGAAACATCGTCAGGGGACTTTTATTTTGAAATTGAAACAGGAAGTATTCAGTCAAAATTAAACACATACAGATATAATCACTGAAACTGTTGCGATAGATTGTACAATGTCAAAAATGATTATCAGAACACCATTTTCACTGCTGTTTGTGCCTGAAAACGTACATGTCAAAAAAAAGGGTGATCGACAAGATTGGTTTTCTCTAGATATTCTGCAGCTGAGCAGCAGCCTCTCGCCTGTGGTGCGACCGTTAGCTGTTAGTCTGTGAAGTGTTCAGGCTAACGTTACCTTTCCCAAAACACCTGCTGGAGATCTCATCACCGCTGATTCCTTTTGAATTTAAGGACAAACTCACTTACTATGAGCTACAACTTGACCGCCCAAAAATACAGACACTGGAAAAACTTGAGAGAATCCTGAAACTGGACACTCCCTTGGACCTGCTGTCATTATTATTGGATGTTCTGCCTGATCTCCAGTTTAACACAAACAAGTGTTGTATTCTGCATGTTTTGTGAATGACTGCAAGAAAACCAAATGTTATTAAGTGGACGGAGCTTCACCCCACGACTGTTCAATGGTTTCAAAATGTCAAACAAGTTTACATGATGGAGCTCATGACGGCGCAGCTTTTAAATGAGATGAGAATGAGTTATTGATGACCTTGATTAGAAAACCTTTTCTAATCTTTTGAATAATTATTATTTTGAGGTTAATTCTTCGTGGATTCATGTGTATATATGTGTATGTCCACATATGTACGTATGTATGCACGTGAGTAATGTGTAGTATTCATTCAGTTAAATATTTTCTAAAGTTTATTTGTGGTTTTACCGTTTATGTAAAATAAACATTTCATTTCATTGCAGAACAGATTGCTACTGACTCATTTACAAAAGAAAAACGAAATAAAAAGAGACCATGATGATGATGAGTTTGCCTTTATGATGGCATACACAGCAGTTGGCCCCACTTTATTAATCTAACATGAATTCTCCTGTTCTCTGGCCAACATGCTGTAGGAGGGTCTGCTCAAACACAATCAGACTCACAGAAACCATCTTGTTCATCTTTCCACCGTTCCAACAATCACCAACTCTGGTTTGGTTTAAATTAACCCTTAATGCACCAGTTAGCTGTGACAACATGCTGCCTCTATACATACTAACATGACTGTGGATCTAAATGCAGTCTGGTGGGTTTGGTGACGGTGATTTCAGGACTGTTTCTGGATCTGACTCTTTAACACAAAGCTCTATCTCTGTAGGGATCCTTTCATAGTGATGTCACACACTTAGAATAACAGTCTGATCCTGTCAGTGACAAACACAAACACTGTTAGTGGACGGACACTGACGGTGGTTGATTACCTGCAGGGATGACACTGCAGCCTGTTTGGTCACAGTACTGATCCAGTTTCAGAAATTGTCGTCCTCAGGTTAAAGTTTTCCTTTAAAAGGTCAAATTAAATGATTCAGTTTGATTAAAAGATTTCAGTGAAAACACTTTATTGTCCTTTTTAATGTTTTTCCTTGTTGCTAAATTTTCTTTTATCTCCTAACGATCATATTTCTGATCATCATTATGATTTCAGTCCTCTTCCTGCTGGACTCTGGTGTGTGTGTCCTCGTCTCCCTTCAGCCTCCTGCAGACATGAATTACGTCCATTGAATTATAAAAACGTCCATGTTTCTTAGCAGACAGACTTTCTCTTTTTTCTGTCCTCCAACACAATTAATATGACGACTTTGAAATAGTAACCACAGTCTGACTTTCTTCCTTTTTAATTTTTTTTTTTTCCTGAGTCCATGTCTGATGTCACCGGTCCATTTTCATCGAGTTTCGCCCGTTGCTTCCGTCCGTTGTGCGGCAGAAGAATGAGCAGCGAGAGGCTGAAATATGAGTCCTGTAATCACTGCGAGGGAGGAACGAGGCCGCAGAGTTCACAGCTTCTTAATTAGTTTGCAGTATATGTGTAATTATTCCTGCATTTTTAAATTCACTTAAGGCGCCGTTTCCCCCTTTTTTTCCTCCTCTCTTCATTTTTAAGGATCTGGTTCAAGGATGTCCTGCAGTTACGAATCAATCCCACATTAGGCCCAGAAAGCTTCGTGTAATTACACTCTTTTGTTTTTTTTTCTTCCACTGAGGAATGAACTGATGTATGGATTTAAAACCAGGCGCCATTTTTAGATTTTTACACTTTCTTTGTCCTCATCAGTTGAAGGTGTCGGCCTCTTTATGACGTGTTTAAATGTTAAAAATGAAAAACAGGAGGAGGCGTAGAATCAGGAGCAAAATGTCTCATTTATTCAGTCTCAACACTGAGCCCTAAAAATCATTTTTTATTTAGAGAGGTGAAAGTTTTCAACAGATCAGGTGAGAAATAAAATCATTCCCCATTTAACTGTCTTGAAATGTTTCAGTTTTCAGTTTCTAGATTTGAGAAAATAACTGATTATATTTAAATGTGAAATAATCTCAGCATCTGAAGTTTTCACTTGTTTAGAAATCTAGATCAGATTAGAAGTTATTAACTAAAACTTATCAAACATATCTGGAGGTGAATGTAACTCTTCATCTTGTGATTTTTTGACTTAAATTTCATCCTAAAATAACAAGTGAAATCTTGCAATATGATAAAATGATTTTAACCTGTTTCCAATAAAGAAAAACTTGATTCAAAAATTAAAAGTAAACATTTGAGGTTATCTCTGATTTTCTCTCCCTCCTCTGCTCCCTTTCCTCGCCTCCCTACCCTTCATTCTTCTTCTCTCCTCCTCGTCATCTCCTGCTTCCCTCTTCCTCACTCCTCTTTGTCCTCTTCTTCTCCTTTTCTACAACCACCGACTTCCTGTTCACTTCCTGTAAGATTGTAAAGCCAAACCCTGTTATTTTTTCCTAAACCCAACCACGTGTGAGGTCACAGGGAGGATGGGTTGGTTTGGCTCCTCCCTTTTCCTTCTCTCCCATCAACCCAGCACGTTTTCATTCCCGACTTGTCAAACATTTGTCAGTGATCTGGGAGTTACTGACACACTAAGGCTTGTGGTATGATACCAGCTGGACAGAGACAGCTGTGGTCGCTTTGTCAGTGAACGTCAGCATGAGATGCCGCTATATAAAGGCACCTTTCACTGTGATGTCATATGCATCAGGTAGCGGCAGTCGTTGACACAGGAGCCACCGACAGAGGTAATCAAATACTGCCACTGTGTCAGCCATGTTTCTTCTAAACAAAACCATGTGCATGTGTTGCCTCAATGTAAGGAAATAAATGAAAAATTACGTTGTAAGTTTATTTTGACACTGTGTGCATCTAACGAGCAGAAACTGGACATTTCCTGCTAAAACGGAAGTTTATTTTGAAAAGACACGATGTATGTAACAGGTGTAAACTGACACAGGATGTTACCTCCTCCTCTGGTCCACCGAAGCCGTGGCATTTGATGAGTTTGGATGAGAAACCGTTGCATCACCCTGACACTCTTCTATCCTCGTTATCTTCTCTTTCCCTCTTCCTCACCCCGTCTTCCTGCTCTCTCTACTCCTTTTATTTTACCTCTTTATCACACTTATCTGTATTTCCTCCCTCTCTATCCTCCTCCTCCTCTCCTCGTCTTCTCCTCCTCCTCTCGGTGTGATGTAACTTCCTCCTCTCTTTCTGCTCCTCTGTGTTGTTCTGGATCTCAGTGTTCATTAATAATCTGCTCAGAGGGACCAGCGGCTGTTTGGACCCTGCAGCTTCGTACAACACCAAAACACAAACAGCAACTCATATTATGAAGCTGCAGCCCCTCTGAGTGTGTGTGTGTGTGTGTGTGTGTGTGTGTGTGTGTGTGTATGTGCTGTAAACATAATACATAGAGCAGATTCAGCAGCAGAGCTCAGGCTGATCTTCTCTGGACAAACTTTCTCTTACATTTAGAAAAGAGGCGTTTTGGTGTCAGGTGCAGCGTCGTAAATCAGAGCGCTGTTGGTCAGAGTTGATGTTCTGGAGTGTGTCACCTGAAAAACTGGAACTCCACAAAGTGCAGCAGTCTGAGTGTTGCAGGTAGGGGGCGCTACAGCATGAAACAACAGGATGAAGCTTCTGTTTGGGTTCAGTTCTGCTCACAAAGCATCAAAGCACAGACACAGTGATGAACTGTGTCCTTCCTCCTTTAGATATTCAATCATTGCACATCTTATCGTCTTTGCTTTTATGTTTTGTTTTCTGTAAATGTTCCTTCACAGATGTAATGTTTGGTACTGTAGCCATGGAAACGCTCTGACTGGCTCTATAGTCTCAATCACTATGTCACTGCACTTAGAACATTCACCTCTGGTAGAAAGCTGGAATTTGTTTGTTCATTTTCAGCCGTGGTGTTCAACATGGTGTTCTGACCTGATGTTTCTGCTGTGCTCATTTTATGTTCTTTGTTGCTTTGCTGTCATGTTTGATAAACCAAATCTACCGGCACAGAAGCTAAACAATGTGCTGCTGTGGACAGTGAAATGTATTTTAGACACCTAAAAAATAACAGTGTGTGAGATAAGGCAGAGCAAATATTCAAATATGGCGTACATGTACACGAACCAACTGACGCAGCAGTCGACCAGCAACTGAGTGTTCTTCAGTGGTCTGGTGACTTTGAGATAACGACTTTCTGACAAGGGCCTTTTACAGGAGGCTAAAAACAGCGTTTGCTCATCGTTATTTGATTTCATGTACGTGACGTGAGGATTTTTTTTCTAAGTTACTGCAAACAGTTGCAGGGATGATAGAAGTTAGCGTCCCCTGGTTCACCCGACAAAACGTAAATCGGATATTCCATTAGATTTTGGATTATTGTAGAGAATAAACTCTGTGACAAAAAAATGTTAATGCTACACGTTATGTTCAGTGAGATAATCTTCACAAATGAACACCACTTTTACCTTTTTACATCTGGCAAATACATTTCCCTTAAAAATCTGAACGTTAGCCTATAGACAAACTACATCATGGTCACATGACCTAATGTCGTCTCCACAGTGAGGCTGTAAAGTTGTGTTGGGCGTGATGATGTTCTGTGGTCTCATTTAGCTGCTTAATAACTACCACCATTTGAAAGACACATAAAATATGAACGTCTCTGCGGCTTGTTTTAACCACAGACCTAATTTCAGAACTCAAATCAAAAACACGCTGACGAGGGAACAGGAAGTGCTAACATGCTAACCCCCAAATTCCACCACATGCGTGTTGGTTGCATCTGCACTCCGGAGCGGCAGCGGAGCCGATTCGTTTCAACTCTAGTCAATGTGTGTGTTCCCACCAGCTGCGGCTGCGGCTGTGCTGCGTTCCGGCTCCGTCACAGCTGCGGCGCTCCGGAGCTCTCCACAACAGATACGCAGGACTTCTATTTTTCTGGACGCCAGACTCGTTCCTGCTGTGCTCTACATCGCCCCCTTGAGGACTGACAGTTGTTACATCCAAAACCCCACACTGAAAACTATCACAGAGGTCGATCATCCCTGTCGGCTGTGTTCATGGACTTGTTTGCGGCATGTTTCTGTCCTTAATGTTCATGTGTTCATGAAGCACCTCTGGCACAAAGGACTTTGTGTTCAACAAAGAACACTGTTGATGCTCCGTAGAGCTGCAGCTGATTCATTTATTCACGGATCAACCTGTTGATACTAACACATCTATACTGTTGGAAAATAGTCAAAAAAAAAAAACATCAGAATTCCTGAGTGTCTACAGAGACGTCTGTGTGTCCTGTTTCATCTAAACAACAAACTAAAACCCAAAAATATTCAGCTCACATCGTCAGTTTGGAGAAGCTGCAGCCAGAGACCGTTTAAGAGAAAAAGTAAAGGGAGAAATTGATGTTCAGAATAGTTGCTGAGTAATTTTCCATTGATCAACTAATTGTTTCAGTCTGACAATCCTCTGATTTTGTTCCATTGACTCAAAACTAAATGGTCACAATGACATCAAATAAAAGACTGATAACACATGGGAATAAAACTAAATGATGCA
Organism: Epinephelus moara; assembly: GCF_006386435.1. NCBI lineage: Eukaryota > Metazoa > Chordata > Actinopteri > Perciformes > Serranidae > Epinephelus > Epinephelus moara. The sequence goes on along the minus strand of NC_065509.1, from coordinate 44,089,027 downwards.
GCTATAAATCATTAAAAACTCTCGGCTGCTCTCTGAAGATTTTATCAAACAAACAGGAGGAAACAGCGACTTTATTGGGACTATTTTCAGTGATGCTGTAGTTAGTATAAAATAAACTCTAATAAACTACAGTGTGTGTGTTGATGGCGATGAAGGAACACAGAAATATTATCTCTCATCAGCTTCCTCTGCTGATGTTCTTCAACAGTTTGTTTCACGAATTTCAAAATTCAAATGACTGAAGAGAAAACGAACAAGTTTGTTCAAGGTCTTCCTCAACCTTCGACTTCTTTGTTTCCTCTGATCTCGACATGCCAACGGTAACGAAGCTGCCATTCATGTTTTCATCTCACAGAATATAAAAACACAGACAAACAAACAGAGAGGAAGAGGAGGAGGAGGAGGAGGAAGAGGAGGAGGCGTTTCTGCTGTGTTCACAGAAATCTGGACCTCTTGGTGTTTTTACTGTAAAGACAGAGCGTCGCTTGTCTATCTGAGGACTCTCAGGCTCAAACTCAAACACCATGTCTCTCACACACCCAGGTGTTGGAGCGTCTCACACAAATCGATTTGTTTTCCGGCGCCGTGTTTATTATTTCCTCTTTTTTAAAAGTCAAAGTGACGTCTGCGATGACGGACTGTCACATTCCTCTTGTTTCAAAGTGCCATAAAACTCAGGAGCAGAAAAGACTGCAGAGTCATCAACATTTAAAAGCACAGCTCCACAGTTTTACTGAGTGATGTTTCAGCTGCTGCTTCATCTGCATACGACCTGACAGTGTGACAGACTCTCTGTCTGTGTGAGACACGCTGTGGCCGAGAGCATCAGGACGACTACAGTACATTTACAAACACGATCTGATAGAGAGAAAACTCACACAGTAGTTTTTCTGCACCACCTCTCTGCATATATACGTAGCCTCGGTGGGGACAGGAAGGGAAATTAAAAAATAAATAAATAAAGGTTAAAAAATAAAGACATATTTTTGCAAGATCTCCAAAAACTATTTTTTCAGGTTGAAAAAAAAAAGTACTTCTGGGTCACTTTGGCCGGAGGAGAAGACTTATCACAAGGGGACGCTATCATGGCAAAGCTTACTCTGACCCATCATTTATATCCAACCTACTTTAGATGAAACCACGCACACTTCCATTCAATGATAGCCCCCATGGCTGCGTTCCCATGGAAACCACGCTCATGCATGTCAGGCAAAATATTACAACTACAGAGGCTGGAAACGTAATGACACAGAGTTATGAACCTGATGAATTTACTGTTTATCAGACCACATGAGACCAGGACTAGCGGGCTAGCAGTCCCTCCATCTGCTGACGCTCAGAGATGACTTCGCTGGAGTGAGAGCAGGCGGCAACTTCACAGACAGACCATCAGTTCGGACTGACAACTGGAGCCACGGCAAACCCCTGCGCTGTTGGTCTGAAGTGTAACAGCAGCAACAGAAAGTTTGCTGACCCAGCAGGGAGTCAAGTGATCCAGTTTCTGCTGTTAAGATGAAAATACACCGGCACTACGTCAAGTGCAATGAGTGCGCATGCGCCACGGTGTATGCAGCCTGTTCCAGTCGCTCCTGCTTACTTTAACTTTGTTTTCTACTTTTTTCCTCTCTTCTTTATCTTACTTGTTCTGTTTTTACTTTAGTTATTTATTAAGCTACGTCCTCTCTAATCATGCTTGTGTGGAGAGTTTTTGTTG
>NC_065509.1:44053487-44084083 GCF_006386435.1 Epinephelus moara | reverse complement strand
TTATTTCATTGTCTATTTTTAGTATCTTATTTATATCTTCATCTTTATCTCTTGTTTCCATTCATGCTGTATTTCTATTTCTACTTTGCACGGAGCATTGGACAAAAACAATTTCCCCCCGGGGATTAATAAAGTATTCTGAATCTGAATCTGAATCTGAATCTGAATCTGAAGTGCTGCACCTAGCACACACTGGATGTGTTGCGCTACAGCTCATCAACAGATGACTACACAAAGTTAGATCTGTACTTCGTCCTCCTCTTCATCAGCTTAGAGTCACGTGTGGACAGTCACTTAAAGTTGATTTCTCACCTGGAGAGCTGATCTTCAGAGCTGTGACTCAACAGGAAGTATCTTTGGCCATTGTCTTTATAATGACGGGACTGTGGGTCGTTTAGCTCGGGATACTTCTCGACCTCATCATCGAGCCTCTGCTCCATTCTTTGTCACACACGAGACACAGCAACATCTACAGAGTTCTCTTTATACATCCATGGTGAGGAGAGGAGTCGAGCTGCCACAGGAGCTGGTGTGGACAAGCAGAGAGTGAGTGGGAAAATGAATTTAATTCTGGGAGCAGTGAAGATAGAAATAAGATAGTGGCGTGAAGTGCCGCAGGGAGGTGCATCCTGGACCGTCGGCGCACCACGCGTCTAGCTGCCGCCGGTGTAGGGTTGGACATTGACAATAATAATGAGTATTTTTTGGTGCCTGGCATTTGAGTTTTTTTTTTTCTTTTTGCAAAAGTACATTGTTAGTGTCGTTAATTGGGTTTAAACAGTCAACTCAATATTTAACCCTTTGAAACCAGTAGCAACACTTTCCTTGTGCTAATTTCAGACGCCTTTGCAAATATTTAAACCTTTGAACTTTGAGCTAATTGGTGCGATGTTTTTCAAAATCATGGGCAACGAGCAACTTGGTAAGAAATGTTTCACAAAATGCACAAAATTAATAGATTTACATAATTACTTCAAAAAATAAGGGAAAAAAAATAGTTTGGCAAAAATTCTATTTATAATTAAAATCAAATCAATTTTTAAGCACTTTTTTCGGGTCATGTCCTTGTTTTTTTTTTTTAAACTTTATTTTTTACTAATTTCCTTGTTTTTTATTTTCTCTCTTCACTAATTTCTTGAAAATTGTTTGGGTCGTTTCTTCTTTTGTTGCCTTCTCTCCATGTTTTTGAAAGAAATCAAGCCACTGGTTTCGAAGGGTTAAAGCTGGATAGAGACACAAAGACAAATCGTCACTAATCAGTAACTGTTCAGTGCTACATTAAAATAATAAACTGATCCAGTGTGTCACCTGTCTCTGACACACGTCTGGGCCTTACGTGACCATCTGTATTTGTCCCCTGAATGTAAATGTGTCTCTCAGTATGCAGCATACTGAGCTGCAGACTGACAGAAGGTGAGTCTGATATTCTGCAGCAGATGAGAAAGTCGACGCCTGGCTGCGAGATGTGTGTTTTATCCAATCCTGCCATCACCTCCAACAACAAATAATACCTGAGCCTCGGCCACATCAGCGGCGGCAGCAGCAGCCACCAAATCTCATTAAGTCAGAGATGGGAGAGGCAGCAATTGTTTTTTATGTTGTCCCCCCTCTTCCTCCTCCTCTCCCTCACACACATACATTTCGTCTCATTTTTCCTTCTCTGCAATGTTGGAGTATAAAAATAAAAGCTGGTCCAACCTCCTCCTCCTCCTCCTCCTCCTCCTCCTCCTGTGTGCCGCCTCTGGCTCTGAGACGGGACGTTCTCATCAAATCATTACTTTTATTAACGGTCAGATGGCTTTTTAATAGAATCGCTTTATTATGTCGTTTCTCATTTTCGCCCTCACGGTGAAATTTCATCCCCATTTTGTTGATGTTGTTCTTTTTCTCTTTTCATATTTCCTGGCGTTCAGATGGCTGCAGGGTGTCGACGCTGCCAAGAGAAATTTTTACATTTTGGAGGAGGAGGAGGAGGAGGAGGAGGAGGAGGAAGAGGGGGTGAACAGGTTATTGGTTTCTGTTTGTTTCTGATAATTTGTTTTCAGGGAACATCCAGTCCTCTCCTCTCTGTTTCTGTTTTCACACTGAAGCTGAGAACTTTCAGACTTTTTATTTCCCCCCATGTGATCGACCCGGATGTTTTTATTCTTAAATTCAGCAGTAAACATGTAACGTGTCAGAATATCGTCAGGGTTCCTGAGAAACAAACAGCAGCTGCAGGTGCGGTGAATTTATTGGAGGCTCGTCTGTGCGTGTCGCTGAGATGAGGACTTAAAGTCATTATATGTGAACAGGAAGTGTCACAGGTCGGCGGTGAGGCGCCATAATGTAAAGTAACATTTAATCTAAAGAGAACACGAACTCCAGATGACTGAGGCAGGAACGTGTCAGTGTGTCTGCACACGCAGCAAAAATGCTTTCTCCCAGAGAGGAAACAACAGATCTGTTTCACTGTTTCACCCACACAGGTGTCTCCACTCGTGATACCTGACTAGACCTCGGCTCAGGACTGAGTGGGCGTGTCAGCCTGAGCTCACATTTATCCTTCTTAATAATCAGTCTAATAGAGACTCTATTTTAGAGTTAGTCTTTAGACAAACATTCTTTTAGTCACATTTAGTCACATTTCAGTGCATCTCCCATGCAGTCATGAAAATTCATTTGATAATGAAAGAGAAGGGGTGGTGAGGGGGCGACACATTCTCATCCCAGGTCGTCACATATCAACGCTTTGTCAGTGGACTTTAATGCTCACAAATTACGAGCTATTTACGTCACAAATTTGTTTGCTTTCATCGGCAACGCTGCAAAGTTGAAGTACCAAATAATCATAAACGACCCACTGCAGAGGAGCCACCTTGTGCTAAAATATATTAATGAATGCTCGTTAAGATCTGTTAGTAATGTTGAAAGGATAAGTTCTACTTAAAAGCCTGTTGCCTTTATCATGAGGCTCAAATATGTTTTGCAGCACCAGACAATTTTTTGTTTCTTTTTTGGCCAAAATGTCTCTTCTGATAGTAAAGGTTACTGACTCCTGCCCTGACGCTAGCTGCTAGCTTGGTTAGCATGGTGCATTTAGCCTACAGCTGTAGTTAACGATGATAATGCTAATTTCAACCGCTTCCTTCTTTACTTTCTTCCGCGCATTGGTCATGTGATTGCAGCCTTCCAAAATAAAAATTACTGGCTCATGACTATGTGGGATATTTCCGAGTTTGGGTGCATTCGTTTTTGTGGGAAAATGTACGAACAGTGCATGAGAACAGCCTGCATTAACTACGTCACCCATCTTCAAGCACCACCTGTTTCAAAGCCCTGCGCTACTCTGGGGAGCAGGAATATAATCAGGAAATGTCTCATCATTCTATTATAGATTTTTTAAAATTTCTTGTTCATTAGTGGAACTTTTAATTAGTTGGTTGCGCTTCAGGAAAGGACATCCAGATTATCAGGATAATCTGTCGGGTTCATCCTCCAGTGACCAGGAGCAGCCACAGTGATTTTCACAAATAATTTGTACAGACAAAAGTCTGAAACAGATTTGAAATATTTCCGTGTTGTTTACAGAATAGAGAGTAAATCAGAGAGTCACATCCCTTTGACCAAAGCATCATCATCACCATCATCATCATCATCATCATCATCATCATCATCATTATCATCATCATCATCTGAGAAGGTATCAGTGTGACCTGTAAGTGGCTAATAAGCCTTCAGGGCAGGACGTGCATTAAAAAAATATATTAAGCATTATTTTCAGCCTTCTTCATTTTTCAGTTAATAAACGACGGACGGCTTCGTCCGCGTCAGAAGGAGCGACGGGTCTAATTGGAGCCGGGCTGATTATCTCGGGCTGGAGTGCCGTGAGAGGGGAGGACAGAGACGGAGTGACTGTTAGCTGAACTGGCAGGTGGTAAAACAGCAATTATAAAACTAAACTTTGTTGCTTCTCAGAAAGCGTGTCTTATTTGTAACGAGTGAAGTGATAAAAGAGGAAAATAATTGGATTTTTTCCCTCTGCCGTTCTCGCCCTCCAAGTCTTAAATGTTTGGGGAAAAGGATCTTTGAACAAAGTTTATTTCATTCTAACCTTTGATTAACGGTTTCCCCACTCGAGGCCATGCTACAAAAGAAGCAAATTATTCTCAAGATCAAGCTTTTAGCCATCTCATTATCTATTTGCCATCTCTCCTCAGTTTTTTCTTCGCTCTTCCCGGCTCGAAATGATGTGCCATCGTCTGAAAGTGGATGTGGCCGTGTGTCTTTAATGCTCATTTACAGTCTGTTTGTGTTTTTGTCTCCCTCCGTCTGAACAACAACCAGGCGGCTGGGTTTTTTTTGGGCCAATTAGAGGAAGTGACCGACCCCGCTGACATTTCAGACACTGATTGACACGCCCTCACTGTCTGTGTGCGAGTTAAGGTCCAGTTAAAAAAAAAAAAGTGGTGGGAGGGACTTGGGCCGAGATCACAGGAGATGTTATAGAGTTGAAACTGAAGTCGAGCGGCCGTCAGACTCAGACACAACATTGTTACTGTAATTGCAATGAAAGTGTTTAATGTGACTTCTAAACTTTGCCTCTGTCGTCTGGCTCCACTTCTGAAGGTGGTGTTTAAAAGTTTTATCAATGAGCGGAGGACACCCACAGAGGCAGAGCGGGAGGTTATTAGAGACCTGAGGTGAAAAGGCGGCTCCGACGCCCTGCCTGCTCTGAAGAAAGGAGAAAAAAATAAATAAATAAAGAGCATTAAAATAAAAGATCATTAGATTATTTCATTTTTTTGTTGTCTTAATTATTTTGTTTTTCTTTAGAGAAATATTCACAAACTGTTCTATTAAATCAGTAATTCATGATCTGGTCTTAAAGCTGGGGTAGGCAGTTTTTGGCTTCATTGGGCAAAAATCCCGTAATAATCTTTGATCAGATTGTAACTCACTGAGAGACACAAGAAAGCCAGGATCACTGTCAACAACTTCACACTGCAGAGACACTGATCAGAGTCTGACAATAAACGACACAAAACACGAGTCAACATCAGTGAAGAGTTTCAGAGATGGAGAGAAAATGATGCTAATGATTTAGCCTTCTGCTAACAGGAGCTAAAGGCTAACAGCTTCATGTTTATGTAGCTAACGTTAGCTAAAGCCTTGAATCACACTCTGTCTGTTTCCAGTCACAGTGAAGTGGAGCTCCAGTTCCAGCTGGACGAGAACATCTAACTGGCCTACTGTCCTTGTCCCAGTATACAAGCACGGGAGGGGAATCCATTTATTGAGCCAAGTATGTGCGACTCCTCTACGATAGGTGGAGATATGCCCCCTTTCAGCTTGTTAGTATTGGACCTTTTTCCTGTTGACCTATTACGTCACAGACCAAACAATGGACAAACAAGTTAGCTACGGTTAGCTAGCAGCTAACTGCTACCATGGTGGACAACTTTACAGCTCTGTACATTTGGTCCGTCCAAAAAGTCACGGCTCTGGATGTAGATTTCTCCATGTTGTTACCGGCTTCTTCTTCTCTTACACATTTAATGCTATTGGACTTCCGGGTCAAAGCCCGGGGCGGAAACTGTGGAGCATGCTCAGAGCGCCTCGGCCAGTTTGGGTCTGATTGACTGTATACATGCAGGAGTCACATGATCTGGGTGTGTTAGTCCCACTGTGACAAATTCACTGCAGGACCATTTCCAGAAATCTAGTCAAGAAACCTGATTGATTTTAATTGAGATCTCTTGCTGGACTTACCTGATTAAATAAAGGTTTATATATTGCCGCTCTGTCAGTGACCTTTCACGTCCACATATTGAATGCTAGGTATTCTATCTGTCTGCTGCTGACATTCTGGGATGTGGCAACCAACACTGTATCAACAAAAGTATGTGGTTAAGTTTGGATAAAGCATCATAGTTTGGTTCTACATTTATAGAGGAAGTGAACAGCAGGTTCCTGGGTGAAAGTCCAGGGTTTGTTGGCCTTATTTCATTTGCTTGAATCCGGCATTGTCACACACTTTATTATTATTATTATTATTATTATTACTATACCAACGTCAAAGGGAGTATTTAGCATCAGGTGTCTGACGCCAAAATCAAAGAGTAAGCAGCGGTATTAGACTTTGGAAAGAGAACAGGTTGTTACTTTAAATCTGATTGTTGGGTTTATTTAAAAGATGAGATGAAGACTGAGATAAACGATCACCAGGTACAGATGTTGTACTTTTTATAGTATCATACAAGTAAAATGCGTCATTATCTGAACTCGTGATAAAGGAAAATCCTCATTTTGGTAGCTGCGTTTAATCTGTTACTGTTGTGATTAAAAAATGATCTGAAGCTCAATTCTGCAGCTGTTCTGTAAATACTTTTCTCAGAGGTAATAAATATGAAAACTTCTGATGAATCCAAATAAATTTCAGGCTTGAAATAACGTCTTATGAAGCTCCACCCACATCCAGCACAACTCCACCCACTTTGTCATAAGCCACGCCCATTCAAAGTACAGATACAGACAATTCAGTTAGTTGAACAGTTTCAGATAACGGTGTACTCATTTATCCCTTGTAGTTAGTTTATTCTCTAAAGTTGTTGCAACTCAAAAATGACGAGTGAGCCAACCTGTTCTCTCTAAGGTCCACTAACTGAAATAAATCAAGTTAGTCTGACACATGATGAACAGGTGTGTTTACTCTGTAGGATATAGGAAAAGGATTTCCTCAGGTAAGTCAGCACAACCAGGACAGACTGAAAGACTCTTATTTTTCTATTTATTTTTTAGTTAGATGAACTTGTCATATTTCACTTGTACTAGAGTTTTTCTCCAGTACATCGTCCAGGGCTGGTTGTAGGTCCATAACAGAATAACAGACTGTGACTTCCTGTTGGCCGTCTGCACACATTAATATAATTTACCGTTGTTTTTAAAAACATCCACCCCCTGTCTCGACAGATGGAGCGAACCGCACGGCGCCGTGTTCTGAACAGTTATCTGGAGATGCATTTTTAGCTTCTTGTGATGGTAACAAATGTCAGTGTGATTCTCTTTTCCTGTGGAACAGAGCGTCAGCTTCAGCTCTCTGTCGGAGTCCACTGTACCTGCCGCACACTCCCACAGTCAGCAGACATCAGAGCGCCGCTCCACCGCCGCGATGAATCAGGACCAGATCCTCTCATCAGAAGTCTTCTCTGTGAGCTTCAGCTCTGCAAACACTCGTCCATCTCTCCATTTCCTCTGGCGGCTGATACAAACCGCGACGTTCATCTCGGCCTGCTCTTTAATATTTCATGTGCAGTGATATGATGTGGCCGCCTCACCTGCAGCTGCATGAAGCAACTCTGGGATAAAGACATGAAGAGTTTTATTATTCTGATTTTAGTGTTTTCACTCTGCCAGTTTCATCTCTGAATTATTAACACGCTGCTACCTGCAGCAAGGTCTGAGACAATAAATATTCACCTCACACACCACCGCTCATTAATTAATCACAATGCTCTGCTCAGAATTATGGATTTTAATATTGTGAATAATTTATAATGAAGCTTTATTTTAACCGTCTACAAACAACTAATCGATATGATGAACTATGAATCTGTCAATAAGAGTCTTCACTGTGAGAAAACAAGCAAACTCTTTCAAAATGTTCCCTGGCAGTTTTTATTTATCACACGCCGACTTTCAGTTTCCAGTAACGAGCCGGGTGTCGCGACCTCCTGCCTCTGCAAACATTAGCTTTAAAATGGTCGACAAAGCCGCGGCGTTTAGCTGCCGTGTGACCCGAGCCGCGGCCTCGGTAATTATTTTCCTCTTTCTGAGGCGAGCGGAGAGCAGAGGCCTTGGGAAGAGAGAGAAAACAACATCGGTGTCTCCCAGAGACAAACACTGAGAGAGGGTTTCCTGACTAAAGGTCAGACTCTCTTTATCTCCTCAGCAGCTCCGAGCTCGCACATGGTGAGTTTATCTCGTCAGGATAAACAGACCGTGGGTTATTGATCTGGAAGACACAGAGCAGTCAGATTTTAAAGAGGCGGGAAGAGATTCAGCTCACAGCAGGGGGAACGTTTTGTAAAGTTGTGTTAAACCTGAAGAAACCTCGAGCGTTGGCAAAATATAAAAAATATACGTTAGTAAGTTTATTTTAAAGGGACAAACTGAACTGAGTCAGAGGAAAAGATGGACACAGGTTCATTTGTGTGCAACATGTAGAGTCCAGGACGTGTTTAATAAGCAAATCAGTTACATCATTTTAGACTGACTCAGCTAAAAGAAAAGTTCCCCTTCTGATTTAAAGATGTGACTCAACTGAACTTAAGTTGAATTCAATTTTCTTGTTTCTTGTCAGGATGTCTGATGATGATGTGTTCGGATTCACTGAGCGACTCCTGTCTGTGCAGAGTGTCGATCTAGTGACGTTAAAGCACCACAAATCTGATCCGCTCTGCAAAATCTAGGAAATGTCAAAGTGTCCCAAACAGATCTGAATTCAGTTCATGTGATCTGTGCCGTTCAAACTGCTCTGTGTCAAGAAGTCTGACAAAAGTGAAAGACAAATAAAGTCCAAGTACTGCTGTACTCACAGTTATCATCCACCTTCACCTGTTTCACACACAGCTTCATGTTTCAGTCTCACTGAAGAGGAAGAACCCAAACGTCTAATGAAGCTGCTGTTCTTTGAGATCAGGTTGAGACTGTGAGGATTTTTGTCTCTGGACAGTTCCAGGTTATAACGTGCTCATTTCAGCGCCCCATCGGCGCCACGCAGCAGCTCGTCACTTGCTGATGGCGCTTTGGAGAACAGGATGTTTATGATTCCTCTGTCACATGAACATGTGTATAACAAGCTGCAGCCACACAGCATCAAACCTCTGACTGCATCACCAAGTCCACCGCTTCACTTCCACACTGACAGCTTCAAAGAGGAAGTGCGACAGACAGCTGTCCTTCCTGTTACTCAGCTGCTTTGAACTATGGGTAATTGCTCCGTCTCTGTGTCCTCAGTGTAAAGCCTGAACAATCGGAGGCCGAGGGACCGGCGGCTCCGAGGCTTCAGCCCACACATAATGACGCACACGAGCACTCGTCTTCCGGCTGTTAGAGTCGTGACCTGACTCGGTGTCTCTGACAGCGATGACAAAACGCAGAGTTTCCCCACCTGCTCTGTGATGAGAATTCTCATTATCCACACATTATCCCTCCGTTCTGTCTGCTCACCCTTCTGAAGGGAATCTGAGCACAGTCTGAACCCCAGTGGCCCCCCGGCCCCGGGCCGCACCACTTCATACGTCCCCGGCATGATTAAAATGCCTGGCAGCGCGGCGGCCGACTGCAGCAAGCGTGACGTGCCTCAGAGCGAGATTAAAAGGCCGTTTGACTTGGAGGAGCCCCGGCTGCCACCTCAGGTGTGTTCTTAAGGTGAGGGGCTGTCTGCAAGGTTTCCAGCTCGCTGTTTATCCTCCTCTGGCTCGGCGAGAAGGCTGTCGAAGTGTCGCCTCGCTCGCAGCGGAGCGGGCCAGCTCTGAACCAGAGGGTTCCTCTCAGAGTGAGAGCCAAAAAGCTCCACGTCATCTTCCACAGTTGGCAGCAGCCGCAGAGCACAGAACTAAAATGATTTTGTGTGTGTGTGTGTTTCAGCATGACGACGCCTGCACACCTCAACATGTTTGATTTTACTCTAAAGTTCCTCTTCAGCCTCTGAAACACTCCATGTGTCTGCTGCTGGACTGAACTCACTCTGATGGGAGGCTCTGCTGTGACACTGCAAAAAGTGAAAGAGTTAAGTTTAAAAAAAAACCAGTGTGCAGAGTAAAGTCACCAAAATCATTTTACAGTGTGTCAGTGGGAGCTGCAGGTCTGAAATCTAACAGTCAGAAACAATACAGAAACAGAAGATGCCTAAAGCTGGAAAGAAAAGAATCAATAGAAACGTCTCAAACATAAACTGAAAAATCCTTTTAAATGACCCCTCACTGATTTATGTATTTCTGTATGAACTACAATAATTGACATAAATATTGTAATTGTGACATAATAAAAAATGGCTACAAGAATGAATGTTTTAGTTATTATGGTTCTCATTTTTGATCAATACAGCGTTATGGAAACAGCGATCTCATGTGGCCATTCCAGTCATTATGGCGAAATAGACATTTTTTGGTGGGCGGGGCTTAGCTGGAGGCAAAACAATTCTCCACAGACATTAGCTAGAGCTACCTACCAAGTTCTGTGTCAAGTCTCGCTGAATCGCACATGCACTCTGACACAAACTGGAGCGTTGATAAATTGGGAGCGCTGTCTGAATGTAGCGTTGGGTTATCCAGAGCAGCACACTCTCAGAGTGGCAGAGCGCACTCTGGACACTCTGTCTGTGGAGACGGAGCAGCAGAGCGCCGAGCGGAGTGAATGTGTGATTAACTTAACCGTTGGTTCATTCATGTAGAAATATAACGCTCCGTTTCTTCCACCAACAGGGCTCTCATTTTAGTGTAGAGCGTCAGACTGAATTTACCAACGCACCATGTCAGGTCACTCACTCTCCGGGACCGCCAGTGTTACTTGAATAAGTAAACACTGACCAACGGGACCAGACTGGCCGACCCGTATGCTCTCACTCAGTGGATGGATGATGTCACAGGAAGCCAATCTTACAAAGGAGGACCACACTTGTTTGTTTTGCTATGGAAGCTAACGTTAGCTAATGTGCTAAAAAGTTAGCGTTCCAGAGAAATCCAATATTCCTCTTAATCCCTCCCCAGTTTCTGATGAGGTGGACATGATAACCCTTAATACACATAACCTTATTCATCCCTACAACAGGAAATACTTTTTCCCTAACCTGATATGAAGTGTGCGCTGCACATGTGAGCATTTTTGATGATGGCCTCCGTCCAGTCCTTTGGTCTTATCACATTTAACCATAGTTGTCTTTGTTTTTGTTGACGGGCAGTGGCGGCTGGTTTTGAGCCATGACTCCTTCTATTCTGGCTCCCAATAACACAACAAGACAAACACATTTTAACACTCCTATGGAGCCTACAGCCCTGTGGGGGAGAGGCAGCTGCACCTCCAGCTGATCACATGATGTCATCGTGACGTGGACACTAAAAGGGTCTATATTTGCATGACATGTAAGGTAAGGTGATGAAAACTTCACTTTCTCCTGCAAAATGAAGGAATGCTTCATCTCTTCATCTTCATCTTTTACTTTAGATCAACTCAAACAAAGATCTTCTGTGATCATCGGCAGGATCTCTGTTTTTTAAAGGGTTAAGTTAAAGCACAAAAGTTTTGGAATAAAAAAGTACTAAAAGTAAAACTACTCAATATGCCGAATGACCCATTTCAGAATATTATATATGATGTTATTGGACTATAAGTATCGATGCATTAATGTGTTCATCACTTTAATGCTGCAGCTGGTGAAGGTGGAGCTCAGTTTATGACTTTATATACTGCAGGATGAGACTCTACATTTACCTACAGGGATGAATAAAGTTTTACCTTAACCTATATTTCCCTCAGGATGAATTGAATTCTATATTATCTTAATAAATCAGAATTTATTTGTTGGTTATATTCTCATTATTATTCCCAATCTGCAAAGTAAAGTTATCACATAAATGTCGTGCAGTATTTCCCTCGTGGAGTCGAAGTATGACGTAGCAGTAATATAAAAACTGGAGGCTGCGCTCCTTTAGCTCCTTTTTTGGCCTCAGAAGGAAACAAGGGAAGGAAAGAAGATAATGCTGTCCCATAATTCCTTGCGGCAGCAACATTTAAAGTGACAAACCGCTTAGTGGTTTTTTGGATGCACGTTTTTACGTCACACATCCACAGTTTTTATCTGCTGCCTGTTATATTACATTATTTTATTGTGATTACATCTATGCCTTGAAGGTGTGCGCCTATATGTTTCAGAAACATTTTTATATTTACTGGTTTTCTCTGATGGAGCCTTTCATAACATACATGATCGTTCGCAGTGACAATAAACATCCTGAATCTCCACAGGATCATATCATCAGATGTCTGTCCTTCAAGAAAAATGGACATTTCAAGCCAGCTGATGTTTTATATTCAACCAACTGAAAGATACAGTCATAGATTTGTAGGTCTGACACGTTAGAGTTATCACGCAGTGTTATTTTGACAGCTATTTTAGATTTAGCCTCAGTCTTGAGATGAAAATGCTTTTTAGTGTTCGTCACATTTTAGACATTTTTATTCTTCAATCAATTAAAAATAAAAACATTTTATTAGATGAAATATGTTTTAGTGCAAAATATTATTATATTATATGACATGACATAACTATTAAGAGGAGTTTACCAGCCTGTCGCTCATGAGGCAAAAAATGAAAATAAAACATAAATGTCATCTTAGTTTTTATTTTCAAGATCTATTTTTAGCTCATCATTGTCTTGTTTTCGTCATGGAAACAAAGTCGTTGATGAAAAATTTTTGTCATGGTTTTCATCAAGGAAGGCGTCCAGCAGCTTTGCTGTGCGGGTGTTCAAATACAAAACGTAACTTCTCAATAACCAGAAAAACGCAAGTCCTTTCAAGTCGCCAATCTCAAGTCAAAGTCAAGCGAATCTCAACCCCTAGTCAGATTCATGTGACGTCATGTGACTCGAGTCCTTCACCTCTCTGAGTCTTTTTTTTTAATTTTGGACTTTGTGTATTTGCAGATCAGTTTTATATTTTGCAAAGTGTTTTTGTCAGTTTACAAATCTTTACACAGGGACTTTCAAACTGCTCACACAAATAATATTGACACAAATTTATCTCCATGTTTGTGTGTGAGCACGTGTTCGCCAGGAACTGTGACACAGCGTCAGTTTTATGGACGTGTGTGAGGAACAGTTTTATCTTGTTGTTGTTCTTTAAAAAGACTTTTGAAACTAATGACATTTATTATTTTAATCTTACATTTGTTTCCTTGTTGAAACATTTATAAAAGAGGAACAATGTCTGTGGTGCTTCTGCTGCTCCACCGCGGCTCATTCTGCAGCACAGAGCTGATTCATGGCCCTGTGGGCTGTTTGACTGGTGACCCCCCCTAACTCCTCCTCCTCCTCCTCCTCGGCTGATTATTGAAACTGTCCTCTGGGTGAGAACGTAAAGCAATAACACACAAAAGCTAATTCAGTTAAGCAACAAGCACATTGGCCCCCATACAAGAGAAAGGGCAGAATCTAATAGTCAGGTGGCAATATCTGTGAAGAATTACAGCATTAGTTTTCATCAGTGTCCCCCCAGCAGCTAGGTGGGACTGCAAAACACGTCTGCTCAAATCTAATTGTGTAAAAAATGCATTAGCTCTGGGATTGTTTGCAGTTTTTATTTCTTTTCTTTTCTTTTTTTCTGCTACAAAACTTCTGGAGCGTGTTTGGAGAGAATGAGCGAGCCTCAGAGTGAAAGATGAGGACATGAGAGACTGGATGATGATGATGATGACGATGATGATGTCACAGCGTCATGTCTGTAATAGCTGGAAACAGCTCTTTGATTCATGTTTGTCACAGTTGGTTCCTGTTAAGCCACAGTCTCCATCCTCAGCCCCCTCCACCGCCATGTTCCCTCCATCCAGCAGACGTTCACAGACTTTCACCTGATGGCCACGCCCACCGACACGAGGGTGATGCAGGGGTGGATTTTCACTCCCATCCTACGAAAAAATCTCCTGTCCCTTTACCGTGTGGTGTTTTTAAATAATAATGAAAACTGTGTTTATTCGTGCAGGAACTGCATATTTACATGAAAACAATTAAATCAACTCCACAGTGAAACATAATGCTGAAATAACTCCAAACCAACCTGGTCTCATTCTGTTCATTCAGAGACTTTTGGCGTCAGACACAGTCGCTAGTATTGTTGAACAGCACCCAGCAGCGTTGAGGGGAACAGCCACTGTGTCCTGGCTCTGTCCACAATTTTAGCACATACGTACACATATATGTATTTAGCATGTTCATGTGCAGCTATGCTAATATTAATGCATGTTAGCATTTTGTAGGGAAGGGACATTGTGGAACATGCTTGGGCGGCACCACCATCTTGGAAGGATTAGCGTTCATAGCTACGGTAGCTATCATTATGATAATTGCTAATCATCAGAAAGGTTTTCATATGCACAAAAGACAGATGCACAAATAGAGAGAAGCTCTCTGAAGAGGCACTGGAGCGAAATATTACTAAATTAAAATTAGGTAATGATACTTTCCTTACAGCTTACAGCTTGCCTAACTTGTTTAGCTTTAGCATTTACACCTGTCACAGTTATTCACAAACTTTAAATCCTTGAAGGCTCATGTTTGCCCAATGTTTGTAAAGTTGGTCACAGGACCTCCAGATCTTCAAATGCCAACTACACAAACATACGTTCAAAGATGAGCTAACTGATGTTATGCTAACTGAACGCTAACAAAATGTCTGCTCATGCATGCATAATTAATCTAAAGGTATCTAGCAAAATGAGAAACATTAGCCTACCTTGGTGTGTCCGTGTGTCTTGTGTTAGCTCAGCAGTTGTTCCTGACACTTACAGTACAGCAGGTGGCGCTCTTATGACCTGTACACATGCTGCGTCTTTA
Organism: Epinephelus moara; assembly: GCF_006386435.1. Taxonomy (NCBI): domain Eukaryota; kingdom Metazoa; phylum Chordata; class Actinopteri; order Perciformes; family Serranidae; genus Epinephelus; species Epinephelus moara. The sequence continues at coordinate 44,069,492 of NC_065509.1, read as the reverse complement.
AACACCTGGAAAATGTGAGGTCAGGTGACTGGTGCTACTCTGTGCCAACTTTCCAGAACGCGGAGGTAGGTTATGGTCATGTCTAAGGTTGCTAAGCGACCATAACCAGCACTGTATCGTAGCCTTCTTAGCAGACATCCTGAGTGCAGAGCTGATCTTACTCCAGGCCTAAAATATTGTCTGTGTGATAGATGTAAAGCTCTGGGTTCGATCTGGAATCAGTCATCTTCTCGTCCATATTTATCACAGACTGATGAACTGGGAAGAAGCGAAAGATATCTGCCAGCTGTGATTGGTTGTTCCCCGTCACATGACATGTGGTGCGCACTGCTGTGTTCCAGAAGCTGAACTCTTGTTTATCTGAGGGTGCAGCCGTCCTGGAGCCCGTCACTGCCACCTGTTACCTGTCTGACCTGCTGCTGTTTAGCTTTTCAAAATAAACCTCTGTGTTCATGCTGCTGCTCCTCGTCTGTTTGCATCTGCGTGCCCTGCATAACTGAGCGTGACAGCGTTGTTACAGACACGAGGAGGGAGCGGGAAACAAACACCAACAAAAGCCTCACAGAACTGCATTAAAAAAAAAAAGACGTGATATTTTTCATCAACTTTGCTGCTGTGGTTTGATCACTTTCCTTTCATGTCGGGTGAAAGGCAGAGATATCGACAGCGTTGTTAGATCTTCAGTGAGGGCTGATTTGCTTCTGGGAAAAAGAGACATTCAGCAGTCAGGAAAAAAAAGGACGACACCAATTTCTCCTGCCCGCCATAATTGGCAGTAATGCCGGGCTTGGCAGTCGGGCGCCAGTTGCTAGACAACCACCTCTAAAGCTTTCAATTTACAAGCCGTCCAGCAAATAGATTTTTCTATGGGATGTTTGGTGCTCACAGAGCGAACGGCCGCCACAATGTTTGTTAACTCCTGTTTTATTTTTCATGTTAGGTCTACCAGATGTGGGGGGGGTGGGGGGGGTGGGGGGGTTAGAAATGGATCAACTCTGACAGGAGGCTGATGTTTCTGTTTCCATGGAGACGCTTGTTAAATCTGAGGTAGGCGGGGTCTCTGTTGAGATGCAAACAAACAAACAAACAAACAAACTTCTGTTGTGACAGTTTGTAACTGTGAAGCTGCTCAAACCTGCAGAGACACAAGTCTGGGCCTAAAGATGGGTCAAAGGTCACAGATATCAGACCACCTTTGATTGGCGTGTGCTCCTGAAGCAGGTGTTCAGTGAACGTTACACATCCAGTGTGTCAGTCTGACTCTGATCATCAACCTGCAGACCCACAGTATTTGTTGTACAAATGCTCGAGCTTGAGAGGGCGGGGTCACTGTCAATATTTTTTTTTAATTTGGCCAATCAGAAGCTCCCAGTCCCCTGTCAGTCAAAACTTATCAGTTTAATTCAGCCAATCACTTCACAGTGTGGGAGTAGTCAGCATTTCAACTCGTTAGCTTTGCCAGCGTTAGCTAGCGACTGCTTATTAACTCCCTGATCATAATGAAATACAGTAACTTGAACTACTGCTCATGTGTAGCAGTAATGTGCATATTGTTGGAATAAAACAAACAACAAACAAACAAACAAAGAAAAAAAATGTATTACTTAATGAACATTTAGCCATTTCACCAAAATAAAATTGTGTTAGGTTGTGCCCTTCTCTGCCCGTGCTAGTTTTCACTTCAACATGTTGATTAAAAACATTGTTGTAAAATGCTCACAGTTACATCCCATTAAATCCCTCTAAATCTTGCACACAGTTTCTTTAAACCGTCTTTACAAAGAGTTCGACACACTGTTGACCAAAAGTAAGATTTCTCTATTTGTTGTTTTATTTATTACCATTTAAACCAGAATTAACTGTTTGATTTCATCAACTTTTGCTTTGGAGCAAAAAGCAGCCCTTTAACTTGAATAAAATAATTATTAGATATTAATCGTGATAATTATCAATATTGACTGATATGAAAATTTTGAAGGTGACGACTTTAATGATGCTAAAGATGAACTTGGACCCTCTGCTGAGAATTAACACTGAGACCATCAGTCACAGCATCAGTAGAATAAAAGTTTAAACTCAGAACAGACTCTGTAAAATATTCAGTAAATTACAGATGAGGTCAGGAGAGGAAAAACCATTTCAGGTCTTATGAACAAGATAAAGCTTTTTGTTTTTGAAATTATGTAAACAAATATGATTTATTATCAGTGACAGAATTAAGATTCACTGCAGCAGGGGCACCAAAAAACAACTCCAGTGTTTTAAATCCTCCTCTGCCGCCCCTCCTGGGCTTTTTCTAGCCCCAATATTACAGTGGCCTTTTGTCAATAAAGAGCACACACATACACACACACACACACACACACACACACACACACACACACAGGTCCTGTTCAAAGTCGTGCTTTGGGCCCAGAGGCAGGTCACCGGAAACCGCTCTGTTCAATAAGTTATTAATACTTGATGCTGGTGGCCGCGGTGCATTATTTAACAATAATGATAACGTCTGTTCCATTATAGATTAAAGGAGCCCACCCCTCCTTTTTTTAATCAGGCCTTTCAAAAGACAAAAAATAGCCGTCCGGCTGCTGCGAGGCCATCTGACTGTGACACACAGCGTGATGAGGACACGGCCAACGCCCACAGGCTCCACTCACACCCCGAGAGAGAAGGTTGGACTGCAGCGGACAGAGAGAGGAAAGTGATCAGTGACACACTGCAGCCGACATGTGACCACAGTGTGACCATGGGCTTAATTCACAGCTGTTTAAAGGGACTCTGGAAACGGATGCTGCACTTTTCACGTACAGCAGTGTGTGTCATGTATCAGTTCAGAGAGGACTCACATGCAGAGCAGGAGGCAGGACGAAGGTTCAAACAAAAGGTGAGCTTTAATGCTGATAACTGGAGAAGCACCGTGAACACTGGGATGAACACAGATGAACTGAAGAGGATAGAAGAGAAACACAGGTGTGTATACACAGGAAACTGATCACAAGAACAAGACACAGCTGGAGGAGGAGGACACGGGCGAAAGGAGGGAAATGGGGATTGGCTGACAACAAGGGTGCGGTGGGAACACTAGGGTGGAGCAAACAAGACTAATACAGAACAGGTGTGAAGGGAAGAGGCGGGAAAACACAAAGACAGGAAGTCAAACCAGACATGACACATGAGGAGAGAAGCTTCAAAATAAAACAGATTAAACATGAATTAGATATCCTGTTATCTTGTGAACAAAGTCCGCAAGATAACAGGATATAAACAAAAACCAGGATCGTGACACATCAAGGCTACTACTGATCACTGGTGTGGACTGACACGACTTGGACTTGAGTCACATATTTGATGACTTTAGACCGGACCTGACAAAATCAAAAAAGACTTGCAGCTCTATTTAAAGGAGCAATAAGCAAAATCGTTTCACCGCTAGGTTCGCTGTTGTGCACTGCCTGTAGACCAAAACAAAGTGTGTCATGAGCCACTCCTCCCTCTACCTCTGCTCTCCGCGATGTTTTAGCCTAGTGGGCAGCCCGCAAGCCAGCTGACATTACAGCTTCTTACAAAGTGACTTTGCATACCTGCGTTATCCATGAAACCACATCAGTTACGTCGTCACAGAAATACACGTCCTGACCTGTATACCTTAAAACCCCCTACTGACCCTTACACGAGTGTGGAGCGTGGAGCCGTGATGGAGCAGAGCTCAGCAGCCCTGCAGCTCCGCTCAGAAAGATGATGAGCAGGAAATGTGAAATGATCCTGATATCCCTTCTTCAAAGAGAAAATGGCTCTCCTCCTCCTCCTCCTCCTCCTCAGTGGTGAGGTGTCACAGATAGCTGAGAGAGCTGGCGGGCTGCTAATGCTCCCTCTTAAGGCCAGATAGACTCATTATACAGCGGCTGGGCGACGAGGAAAAAGGGGAAAGAATGAGAAAAAAAAACATGTCAGGTCTGGCAGATAGTTCTGCTCTGTCCCTTTGTAAAGGTAAAAACCCAGTCGCTTCTCTCACCTCTTTTAACCCCACATGAAAACACCAAGTGGAGAGCCTGTGTGGAGTTACAGTAATTGGCCTTCATGAGAAGTGGGCGTCCTGCTAGCGCGAGGCTAATGTCAGCTTGGCCCTGATTTGTTCTCTGTTTTATTCTGCAACAGGATGAGAATTGGAATTTGTGCCCTCCTTACCAGTAAAATCTTTCCTCTGAGGATTATCTGCAGCTGGCTTCATTATTAAAGACCCAGTCCTCGCTCGGAAACTCTTAAACTTATTAAAGCCGGAGACATTTCTTTATATCACCAATGAAATCTAAACACACAGGCACACAGTACTGCAGGGCATCGGCACACTGAAAACATACTTTAGTTTGAAACTTGTTTCAAGTCATTTTCCAGAATAAAGTGCAATTTTATTGATACCTGAAGCGTTTGTCTGCTTTATTCTGTCCACAGCAGATCACTCAAGTGGACTCATTCAACTCAAAGCTCCAGTGTGGAGGATTAACAGGGATACGTCAGCAGAAATGGAACATAGTATAATAAGTACAGTTTCTTTAGTGTACAATCAGCTGATAATTAGAATCACTGTGTTTGTGTTCCCTCAGAATGAGACATGTATATGGAGCACGTCCTCGTCCACAGAGATCACCATGTTTCTACAGTAGCCCAGAACAGACAAACCAACACTGGCTCTACATTAACACGTCTGCATCTATCATTTTCGTGTCTGCCACCGTGTTAGAGGCCCCTACGCGATGAGCAGAGTCAAAAAAACAGCTTTTTCATTAAACTGCTTTACAGGGTGTTTACTGGTTTAAATAATATACTGGTCTGTTTATTTTGGAGACAAAGAAATAATAATAATTCAGCTACTGGTAAAAACCTCCTGGAGGTGTGGATTAGGTTAGCAAGTGCTAGGCTAACGTCATTGGAGAAACACTCATTTGTCACGTTAAACTGCTTCATTCAGTGTTTTTACTGGTTTAATTCATCTGGTCTCTTTGTTTTGGGGAGGACATCACTTCCTCACTGTGACCTCGTCACATGTCCACGTTTGGTCATGGACTTTCCACGTCCACATATGACGTCCAAGGTACCCTGGGTGTGTTGGTTGTTGACGTTCTGGGACGCCGTGTCAACTTCAGCCTGTTACATGCATTGTCTGTTTTCAAAATACACTTCTGTTTTCACAGGAAATGTACAGTTTGCATACAGTCTCTTTCAAAATAAAAGCACTACGTCGGTACAAAGACGTGACCTGATGCTTTTTTTTCATTCAACACACACACATGTGGTTGGGTTTAGGAAAAAAGAACAGGGTTTGGCTTTACAGTCTTACAGGAAGTGAACACAGACCTCCTGGGTGAAAATCAGTGGTTGTTGGCCCTGCCCTACTTCCACTTCAGCCCCCTTAACTTCCATTGTCGTCCTTGGGTTTTTCCCCATGACGCAGCCACGTATCATGCTGACGTGCAAGGACGGCTTTTTTTGTTGTGTCTGACGCTGAAGTCACTGACAAACCGCCAGTAATAGTGTAATCATGTTTGTTTCCTTTCGGAGTGAGAATGTGTGAAAATTCTGTCAAACGTGGAGTGAACACGTTGAGCTGTTTACACAGAGGAGAAGACAAACGTGGTCCTAAGTACAGGTTGTAAATTTGTTTATAGTAAATGTAAACTGCAATTTAATGAAATAAAAGTTTTAAAAATGTGGCGCTGTGTTGAGTCAAGTGAACATACATAATGAGAATATTCTCTCAAGAAGATGTCCGGCCCCCAGGCCCTTAGCTTTCTGAAAATGTGGCCCCCTGGACAAGTTAAATGCCCCCTTGTAGGGTGTTCGCACAATTATTTTTAATATGCTTCCCTACAAAGAAGTAGTGCACCCAAATTCGTACTTATCCAGCGCGACCACATGAGCAATGCGCTGACGGTACTAAACACATAAGCAGTCCCGAGCACTTGTAAAGAGGAAGTTTGCTGCGGTGGATGGTCACAAAAAAACAACTTTTGCCCGGGACTTTCCTCTGGAGATGTTTGTTCAGATCTGTGTTAACTTTGGGTCATTTTAAGGTACGTCCTCATGTTTCTTTTCCTAAACCTAACCACAGTAACTTTAATCACCTAATCATAACCTCCACACCTGTACGTTAGCGACATGACACAGTCTGTAAAGTGCAGATTTGTAGGATGTCACACAAACATCTATGTACTATGAGAATACGCAGGCTAGCAGTTTCCCTCTGATTCCAGGATTTGTGCTAAGCTAGGCTAATCTACTGGATGCAGATATATAAAACAGATCTTCTCATGAGATTCTGTTAAAAGTAAAATCTTAGAGAGTTTCTTTAAAACTTGAGATCAAACAAACACTTACAATAAAATAAGACATATTGCCAACAGTACATACAGACACTGAAGCAGGTGATCTCCTGTGAGTCCTTCGTCCTCCTCATTCATTAGTCAGAAACATCCAGAAACTCTGCACTACATTCACAAACAGGAGGTGGACTCTTCACTGGAGGTTTATTAGTGCGGTTGTGAAGAGAAACGAGTCGCTCGTGCTGCTGCTGCTGCTGCATTATTGATGTGACGGTCATTTCAGAGACGCAGCAGCACTGAACTCACTGTATGTGTTGTTTTAAAGCCACTTTAACACACTGAACATTAGCAGTGACCGCTCCTAGCTGCCGTAGTAATTATCGAGCAAACAGCGCACAGGCCTTTAATGGAAGAACTGGCTGCACTCAAGTTGAAGAGAGAATTACTGTACGCTGCCTAATGTGTTCCTGCAGAGTCGAGGGATTCATACTGTTTTATTCGCTGGGCGTTTTAATAAATGAACTCCTGGATTATTCCACTATTAGTCCAATATCAGCTGACAGCAGGAGAGTACATCCACACCGACGCTCTGAATGAATGTGCTGCTCTCTCCAAACACACAGCTGGAGGTGTAAAGGCAGACCTTTATCCTCTTTTATGCTCTGCTGTGATCCTGCTGCTCTCTCTCAACCTTTAATTTCATCTGCAAAGTTTGCAGCCAGAGACAAAGTTAGTGAGGTTTACAAACTTGTTCCTGGTTCTCTCTGATGGGAGTGATGACATCACACACTGAGCTCTCGGCAAAATACTTGGAAATGTGGAAATTTTAAGTACTTTCATGTCATTTTATATATGTTAAATTAATGGAACACTTAAATCACACATCAGATCTTGGTAAACAAATTATTCAAGTGAAAAATCTTTACTGATGAACAGTGTATAATTTGTTGAGAACAAAATGACTTAACAATGGTCAACAGAAACCAGAATCATCAACCCACTGAGGGCTGGATTCAAAATCATACTGAAAATAAAAGTAAAAATCCAAAATCACAGGCTGATCCAACTCATCATGTGACTCAGTACTGACAATGTCTGGGCTCCTGATGAGTCGGCAGATGGTGTCCTTGGGGATCTCCTCCCAGACCTGGATCAGGGCATCACTGAGCTCCTGAACAGTCTGTGGTGGTACTTCATGGCGTTGGATGCACTGATACATAACATCCCATAGGTGCTCAGTTGGATTAAGGTCAGGGGGACGAGAGGGCCAGTCAATGGCATCAATGCCTTCATCATCCAGGACCGGCCGACACACTCTGGACACATGAGGCCGGGTCCTGCACCAGGAGGAACCCAGGGCCCTCTGAACCAGGAGGAACCCAGGGCCCTCTGCACCAGGAGGAACCCAGGGCCCTCTGCACCAGGAGGAACCCAGGGCCCTCTGCACCAGGAGGAACCCAGGGCCCTCTGCACCAGGAGGAACCCAGGGCCCTCTGCACCAGGAGGAACCCAGGGCCCTCTGCACCAGGAGGAACCCAGGGCCCTCTGCACCAGGAGGAACCCAGGGCCCTCTGCACCAGGAGGAACCCAGGGCGGTGCCTTCATCGAGCAACCCCGGGCCCCCTGCACCAGGAGGAACCCAGGGCCCTCTGAACCAGGAGGAACCCAGGGCCCTCTGCACCAGGAGGAACCCAGGGCCCTCTGCACCAGGAGGAACCCAGGGCCCTCTGCACCAACGTAAGGTCTGATAGTCGCTCTGAAAGATTTCATCCTGGTACCTAACAGCAGTCAGGGTACTGTTGGCTATGACCTGGAGGTCTGTGCGACCCTCCAAGGATCTGCCTCCCCACACCATCACTGACCCACCACCAAACCGGTCATGTACGGTGCCAGGCTGTGAGCACAGGTCCCACTAGAGGACGTGGGGCCCTCATGCCACCCTCATGGAGTCTGTTTCTGACAGTGTGGTCAGAAACATGCACACCAGTAGCCTGCTGGAGGTCATGTTGTAGGGCTCTGGCAGTGCTCCTCCTGTTCCTCCTCACACAAAGGAGCAGATAGCGGTCCTGCTGCTGGGTTGATGCCCTTCTACGGCCCTGTCCAGCTCTCCTGGTGTAACAGCCGGTCTCCTGGTGTCTGGTATCAACCTGATTGGGCTGCAGGTACCGCCTCATGCTACCAGTAGTGCCAAGGACACTAGCAGAAGACCAAACTAGAGGAGAATCAGTCAGGAAGGATAAGGAGAGAGCAACTGTCTGTGGACACCACATGTAAAACCATTTCCTGTGTATTTCTGTGTATTTACTGAGTTTGAAACTGTTTGGGAGCTGCAGTTTGAAGCATGTTGTTCTGTTGCTGTGGAGTTTGGACTGTGCTGTGTGACATCTGGTGTCAGTTTAAGGTTCGGAGGGTTAACATGAATCAAAACTCTCATCAGTGGAACCGTGTACTCTGTGATTGAACACCCTCCTCTTCCTCAAACCCTCTTTTTAATGAAGGTTGTCTGTAATTTTCCGATCACCTCTGTCACCTCACTGTTGTCATCAGCAATTAATGAACTGAACCCGACGAATTAAAAAATAAAAACCTCACAATAAAAACCCGCCGGGCAGAAGAGTCGTCATTTAATCTGCAACAAAAGATGATTTCATCCCGTTTGTTTATCTGACCGCAGCTTTCTCTCCCTCCGTCCGCCGCCTGCAGCCGTCCTCACCGCGGAGAAAAATATAATCATAGAACAAAAGAGAAAAGGCCAAGCGGAGTTTGATTAAATCAGGACCGAATGGGATTTAGTAAGCGGCCATTGTTGGAGGCTGTTTGGAGAGTGTGTGTGTTTGTGTGTTTAGGTGTGTAATGAGCCTGCTGTTTAATTCATTAGTGCAGCCATACCTGACACACACACACACGCACACAGGTGAAGGTGCCATACAGAGCTGATAATATGCATGTGTGATTGTGGACGCATGTTTTTAAAAATGATTAAAAATAAGTCTAGAAAATAAGAAACTGTGACGTATTTATTAAAGACATTTCTGTGCATCCAGTGTAAACTGTGCGAAGGTTCTTTGTTTCATGAGAATAAATCCAAAGATTCAAAGATAATCTGCTTCTGGGAAAAGGTGCTTGATTTGAAGAGGAGCTGCGTACGTTGAATATTCATTCGGAGGGCTTCAGGACCGCCACAAATCAAAGACCTTCATACATTATTTTTTTGTGAGCGGTAAAAAGGAAGTCGTCTGTTAATGGACGTGACCCTGCTGTATGGGATTATAATAATCAGCAGCATGGAACTGGCAGTGATGAGGAAGAGACGCCATGTGGCCTACAGATAGCCTCACTGCATGCTGGGAAAAAATCCTGGACATTTGCCCACACCAATATATTTCACACCTGTACCCTTTTTACACCAAAATTAGTTTTTTTAAACATAGAAAAAGATACTTCTTTCCTATTGCCTCAACACTCACATGGGAAGCAAACAGCAGGCTCCCAGGATAAAGTCCAGGGGAATTTCCTGCTCCTTATATAACGTTGTTACCAGCAGCGTATCAAGCTGACACCATCTGGTGACGTATTAAACCGCTTTGAAAAGTGCCTTTTTGCGTCCGTGTCTGATGCTGAAATCGGATGCTGGAAGTGCTGTTTGATGGGTTCAAAATGAGAACAGCTGGTAAAACAGGTTATTAAACAGCAGAAAGCAGCACGGAGGCCGGTGAAAATGTGGTGATTACTTCTTTTTTTCCACATCTGTTATTTATTCAGTCTCTCTCAAACTCGTAACTGAGTAATTTTGAACGATGTTTGTGTGCTGCTCGGACGGTATTTTCTGGTGATGCATCATTGCACTGCGCCGGCAGAGGGGCTAAAATTAGTGCGTCCACGTGCGTGTTGTATTTCCATCACTGCTGGTCAAAGACGATCAGAGCCGCAGCCAGTAAACACCCTTGACTCCTGTAAAGTCATTTTATTCTGGAGTGGTGATTGTAATCTTTGCCATTAAATGCAAAAGACAGATGTTAGTGGGTGTTTATGTTTTTGTGCAGTGGGAGAAGGGCTTTAGGTAGCGTTCAGTCTTAGGGTTAGAAATAAACATCTTGGTTTGGCATTCGGGAAGCAAACCGCAGGTTCCCAGGTGAAAGTCCAGGGTTTGTTTGACTCATCCATCTCCTCCTGCCTTCCCAACAGAGACTTTTCAACTCTTTACATTATGTCATTATTGTTTCAAACTGATGCTGTCCTGTGGCGCCTCATACTGCCGCAACAAGTACTGTCTGGCCAATCAGTGGCTGATAGGAGGCCATTGTTTGCCTCCAGTAAGACTGTAAAGCCAAACTCCTTCAACAACCATGTGTGTTTGTTGTTGAAGGAAAAAAAAGGTCAATTCACGTCTTTGTACCGATGTAGTGCTTTTATTTTGAAAGAGACTGTATGCAAACTGTACATTTCCTGTGAAAACAGACCAGATTATTTAAACCAGTAAAAACCATAAAACCATAAAAACAGAAGTTGAAGTTGACACGGTGTCCCAGAATGTCATCAACCAACACACCCAGGGTACCTTGGACGTCATATGTGGACGTGGAAAGTCTATGACCAAACGTGGACATGTGACGAGGTCACAGTGAGGATGTGTTGTAAAAGACAACTTGGCTATAGTTAAGAAAAGATCATGTTTTTCCATAAAATACCAACACGCTTTCATCCCGACTCATCACATATCATTGTTTTATCAGAGGACTTTCACGCCTACACATGACGAACTGATATCTCCCTGCGCCTGTTGACATTCTGAGGTAGCGTGTAAATTCATGTTTATTACATGTGTCAGGAAAACATTACATTTATATTTATATACTTGTGCAACAAAACCACATGGTTAGGTTTAGAAAAACATCATGGTTTGGCTCTACATTCATACAGGAAGTGAACAGCAGGCTACCGGGTGAAAGCCCTGGGTTTGTTGGACCCAACCGCCACCACTCTCATCTGCTGTATAAGGACTTTCAAGCTCGTTTCAAGCTCGAAACTGTTGGCGTCCTGTGGCGTATCATACTGCTGCAACAGGTGCTGTCCAGCCAGTCGGTGGTGTATCATAACATACTCAAAAGTTTCATTTGGCCGTGCTACAAACAGATGCCACCTGGCTGCATATCATACCACGAAGAATGGGGTCTTTTGGCGTTGCAGTCTGACGCTGAAATCACTGACAAAGGAGTTGAAGGTTTAAATCAGTACACTGCCTGATTCTGGATCAGTTTTGGATGAACTTAGAGATGATGGCAGCATGTTTTTTTTTATCCCAAATGCAACTATTAACAGTTGCCAATGTGCTAATACACCGATCTGAACCTCTGAATGCCGTCTTGCCCAGAAACAAAGTTAAAATGATTTAAATTGATGGTCAAATTAAAAATCTGCAGCATGGTTAAATGATGCAGGAGCCTCCTGTGTTTCAGTGTTGGGGAACATTAATAGATCATTAAAAGAGAACTTCTAAATTGGAATTTGTTTAAATCTACTTTCAGCGACAGGATGGGCTCATTCTCCCTAAAGAGAAGTAAAACTTTAACAAAACACAGCCAACTCTCTAAGTACTTTCATTGGAAACACACACACATCAACATCAACACACACTCTCCTCCCTCAGCAGTAATCCACATCCCATAATTGCGTTTGGCTGCATTTGGTGTTTAAAAAAACCCACTCTGGTCTTTATTTCTCCTCATCTGCTGCTTTCTGCCTTCAGCATCGCCCTTCATTAACTCGCCTCCAAAGTCATCAACAAGGCACAAAAGGAAAAACGCCCGTTTCCATAGAGGCTGAATAGACCTTAACGCAAGAAAGAAGCACTTTAAACTGCAAAGACAAACAGGAAGTAAGCGCGAGCACAGCCCAAACAGCTGCTCGTTTGTGTCTTCCTGCCTCTCAATCCTCGCTGTCAGGAGAAATTGTCGTGTTTGTGGTGACGCTTTTTCATTGAATTTATTCTGTAACCCTGCAGCTCTGATTGGGCTTTCACTGTCTGACTTCACTGATGTTGAAAAAGGGAAACTGGAGAGGTCTTTCTGCTTCCGCTGAAAACCCTCTTCAGGGTTCCTTTTCATTCAGAGCGTCGTCTTCTTCTTTGCCTCCTTCTGTTTGAAGACAAAGACTCCTCTGCTTCCAGACAGACGCCATCTTCTCTCTTCAAAACTATCAAAGACACTTGAAGTCTTGGTATTTTTAACTGTCAGCATCTTGTTGTCAAACTAAACACCAATCTCGTAAGTTTCAAGGGCTACACCTGCACACAATTCACCGTTTGTGTTAACCAAGATGGCAGCGGGCCTCTATAGGGGCTGATTAGTCCATCAGTCTGTCTGTCCAATGTAAAGTAGTAAAGACAGAGGTACCTCCATAAGTAGATGTATGCAGTTCAGACATGTCCCCCAGGAGATAAAACCTGATGAGTATGGTGATAAATTTAAAATAGCGCCACCAGCTATTTTACTTTAAATTTTACTTGTCGAACAATCAAATCACTGATGATGATGATACCTCTAAAACTACAACAGATTCCTTTCAAGCTCAACTGTTCTTTGAGACTGACAACTGACTCATAACAAACATGCTAGCATGCTAAAACATAGCTAGCTTAGTCTGATACAGTTTACATTAGCTTTAACCAAACTTTAATTTAAGCTTTAGTTTTCTTTGTTTTGCTCAATTCACCTTATTCATTCAATTAATTAAAGTTTAAGCAGCTGTGTGGGAACAACAAACAAAAGCATGATGCTAGCAAAGCTAGCAGCATTCAGGCTAGCAAGATGCAAACAGCAAAACTGGCGTAACCTCACACACTTCAGCAACAAAATACTATTTTACCCTTAAACTTGGACTTTTTTCAACAGTAGAAAACAAATTGGTTTTCATTTGGGGTTGCAAATTTTTGGAACTGAAATGTTTTAAAAGTAATACTGCCGTAACAGGCTAAATGTTACACATGCTAACTTTCAAGGTAAATATTAGCATGTCAGCATGTTGACATAACTTTAGTAAACTGTATCATAGGAGCATGATACATAGCTAACATGTCATACTAAACATGAATTAAGATAATGTTATAAGAATGGGAACATGTCATCATCAACAGTGAGTCAGCCATCTCGGAAGGATAACAACCTTTATATATGCCACAATTTTTGCACCCCCAAATCTCACGGCATGCAAGCACCTATTTTTCAAGGCGTGGCTGTGCCCTGAGATAACTTGAACTTATGTAATGCAGCAGCGAGCACTGCATGTTGTGTGATGAGGACCAACCAATCATGGATTCACTGCAGTGCTACTAGAGCTTTACATCTGCCCCAGGACAATATTTTATTCCTAATTCACCGTACAAAACAACACCTGGAAGAAGATCAGCTCTGCAGTCAGGATTTTAGATTTCTGTAAGTGTCACAAACAACTGCTGCAGGCTATTGTTTTTTTTTTTCTAGACACTGGTAGATTAACTATGCATGATTAACCGATTTATTGTTAGCATTCAGTTAGCATAGCATCATTTAGCTCACCTTTGAACGGATGATTGTGCAGTTGGCATTTGTAGATCTGCAGATCCTGTACCCAACTTTACAAACACTGAACATGGGCCCCAAAGGATTTAAAGTTTTGAATAACTGACAGGTGTAACCGCTAATGCTAAACTTCAGGGGCTGTAACATTTGTCAAAATCTGTAAGGATCAGAGTCATTAACTAACTTCTTGTGACTTTTGTAATATGTCAGTCCTGTGCCTCTTTAGTGTGTCTCGTTATATGAGAGAAACGTACTTGTCATTCAACTGTTGCATCCAAGTTAAGTGATGATGCAACTTCCTGTAAATCATGTCAAATCTGTAATGTACCAGTTTTTTATGTTAGGGTAACAGGGTTGACATGAAATCAGGAAACACCGATAAGTCAATAAATATTGGAGAAAAAATAAATAAATATATGTATATAGATATTTATTTATGTAATTATTTATTTTTACCAAAAACAGTTTGACAATAAGATCTGACTTAAAACATTATGTAAACGTGAACAATTTAACATTGTGCCTACATTTTACAAATGAAGTCCTGCTGAAATACAACAATCACATCAAGGGACAGGCTTAAGAAACAAGATATAAAAAAAATAAATATAATTGTTTGTTGTTGTCGTAATTTTATGACTGATTATTTCTTGGGGACGCAAAAGACACTGATTCCTTGGAGTGACCCCCGTATCACCGGGTCCATGTCATTGGTTCGACAGCCCATTGGTTCGACATCCCATTAATCCGACTGTCCGTGGTGCTGAACGGCTCGCGGCNCAATGGGCTGTCGAACCAATGGGCAGTTCCCGTATCACCACGCAGAAGGAAGCGTGCATCTACTGCGAGCTCACATAACACCACTGAGCAGCTCAGCTGAGGAGGACGACATTAATGTTCATCTCCCACCGTCACAAGTACGATCCTGTTGTCCATGAGTAGATGCAAGCTTCCTCCTGCACAGTGATACAGTTAGAGGTTATGGTTTGGTAAAATGAAAATAGTTCCTACATGAAACTGCTCACAACAAGGTCTGTGGATTGTCTTGAGTCACCAGGTTCTGATTTCTGGAAAGAGACATTGATGATGAGTTTTTTAAATGTATTTTTTCGGCACGTTGAGCACCACAAGCTGAGTGCCATCTACTTCCAATATATTGGAGAGAAGACAGACATCTCCACGGCTGATATCTCCAACACTCTGCAGCTCACACCAAAACTATCCAGACTGATAAACAGCTCTACAGGTAAGAGGAAAAATATGTGTTTTTGATTTTGGGGTGAACTGTCCCTTTAAAGCTGATTCAATTAATGTTTACAGTATAATGTATTGAGCCTATAATGCTGGCAGGTTTTGGTACAGTCACGTTTGACATTTGGGTTTTATATAAGCATCTGGTGTGTTGCACAACACTTACATGTGGAGCTCATGTTAATCACATGTATGTGTCATTGTTGGCTCATCCTTTGTGTGTTTCCTCCCAGCTGCCTGTGAAGTGGACTCTCTGTGTTTCATTGTGAGTCTTTTCTCATCTGGCTGAATTTTAATTAGTGCTACGTTCTTGAAGATCCACATTTTAATGAACAAAACCTTGTGCGTGTCGCTGCCGCTCCTATCTCTCCCTCCGATCGCACATTAGAAAAGGAAACTTAATTAAAAAGATATCACAAAAGGCTGTCGGGCTAAACTCGCCTTTTCAATTACACTTTCTTTGTAGGTTTAAAGCTCTCAATCAGCAAATATCCCAACGGCCGCCTCATCCTGAACGCTCGCTATCTGTGTTTTCCTGCTGATGGTTCAATGACCAGAGATCTGCAGGTCTGAACCTCAGGCTGTGGATAATACAGTGTAATAACATATCACCACTCACACTGTGGGTTTCCAGCACTCATATCTGTTTTCACATGTTAAAGGTGACGCTGTACAGTGTGTGTTGAAAGCTTCACAACAAATAAAGGATTGACAAATGTTTTTAAGGATTTTCAGCAGTGTATACGTAGCAATGTAAAGATCTGTCTTAAGTACTGTCATGGTCAATCCATGTGAAATCTGGCACAGTGGTAGAGGGTCATGGGAGGATGCCAATGAAGCAATATTACATCAATTGGCCAAAGGGGGGCGCTATAGCAACC